>NW_020439064.1:60200-89192 GCF_000699045.2 Agrilus planipennis | reverse complement strand
ATATATAGTGTATTATTACATGTAGTATTCTTAGTATACCTCTAATACCTAGTGCTAACTGCCTTTTGGGTGCTTGGACTCTGTGTCCGTCTTTGTCCAGTTTGTTTTGGTGGTCCGCAGAGTCGGTCTTTGTCAGAATGACAAATGGTTAGTGAGTCGTGTTTCGGGAGCAACACACGACGTGTTTTAAAAAAGACTAAATTATAAAATATAGAATGAACCGTATTTTCAAATTAAAGTAGCCGAGCTGCTGGCCGGACCTATTCACGACAAAACCAGTAGTCGATAAAAAAAAATAATAAAAAAACACATGTGAATAAGACGGCCGAAAAAGACGATGAAGAAGAAGAAGAAGAAAAGAGTATGATTTTGATACCGCCGCCAACGGTCCGGTCAGGCAGGTTATTTTTGTCGCCTCAAAACTTAAATTATTGATACTAGTTTTCATAATTAATGCCCCCCTATTATCGGAATAGTTTTTTTCATGCAAGTCCGCCAGTTTTGTTAACTAATTGGAATCATCAAATAATTAAAGTTGTTTAAAATGCCGTAGCGCTCACACCTGCACGTGTTGCCCTATCTGAAGAAACGAAACAACACAAAACTCGCACACACACACACACATACACGTACTTATCACAAGTAACGAACAGAAGCGGTTCCACCGTCGCCAAAAAAAGAACCGGCAATAAATTCTTTCCGGACACGGACTGCTGTTATCGGCTTGAGGTCAAAAGTATGGGACGGCACGAGTCATCTTCATCAAACGTTTTTCTTTTCTTTTACTCATTCGTTAAACCTTTTTTAATTTTTATTACATATCATAATAATAGATAGATTCATATGTTGGAATGCGCAAGATCATCGATAAATAATTAATGTACATCACCTCATCTACAATATCTAACATCTTATTAAATTCCAACGAGAATCTGGTGCATTTTCGTTGATACTACACCTACGTAATATCGTTAAACGTATTATTTATTATCAAAGACTTTTTGAGCATGTTATAACTTCAGAAGGGTTCGTTTGACGATGTCGAAATCTTCGGATGAAGAGAAGTAGTCTCGATACCGTGGAATACATATGTATGTACGTGATGCATTACACCGTGGTGTGTATTTAGGTGGCCAGTTCCTCCCCCAACGTTCATTGTTCAACTGGATATCTCGAAGTGGAGTGCCTCTCGTGTGGTAGCATTTCGTACGTTCATTGAAACGCAATTTTTATTGAAATTCACCGAACTGTGCTCGAGTACGCTGAGCAATAATATTCATCGAATGTGTGGCACATGTTGTATGTACGTGCTAGACACATGTCTCTGCAACATTGAACAACTGCAACCCCGTGAAAAAGAGATGCATACACGGAAAAATATTTACTTATCTACAGAAAATGGAGAGACAGTTGTTGTTATAAAATCTAGATTTAACTAGTTACTAGATCATTTAATAGTAAACAGTTATTTTAAATATACATCACGCTTGTGGGCGAAACCTACAGCAAAATATTTAAGTGGTTGGAATGCCTTTTAACAAACTGTTGGGGGATTTTGAGGAATATTCAGGTGTTTAGAAACAGCTTCGACACAAATAAGGTGAACGCACCGATTCGGAAGAAGAAATCGTCGCCGTCGTTGCCTCCCTCGCTCGCTCGCTCACTTATAACTTATGCCGCTATTATTGTTACCTGCCTGTCCATTTATACATATAGCTATGTACTATATAATGTTGGATGCAAAGCTTACCTTCACAGCTTAAACACGACTAAACTACTGGCAAATAAGATACATTTCGCTATTACCTACACACATTGTAGGTAGGTATACCATATGTAGGTACCTACAGTTTGTAGAGGGTCCTGTTCCTCGAAAAATTGCTCCGGTTGCCACCGTTGAAGAATATTTAGATCATTTGACGGAAGTTCATTTTAATGTAAAATTAAAAGTGCACACTTCTACATTGCTGTCTTGACAAATTTTATCCACTTTATTCTTCAGAAGTCATACAACTGCTTACATTGTAATAAATTTTAATTGGGTGGGTACCCGATACCTAGATCCTTTTTAAATTATTCGGAAAAAATTCAAAATTCCATTTCAAACAATAATAAATACCCATCATCGTAATTAATGGGTGGGTTGTATGAACCTTATCCTCTTAAAACTCCAGAGTTGGCAAATTGAGTAGCTTGTCCTTTGTTTTTATACAGGTTTCCTTCTTTTTACCTAGATGTGTTATAAACGAATGTTATCAATATTAGGTGTTGAATAGATTCATGCCCAAGCATTTGCGGGACTCGTTATCCTTATTTAATGGCAGCCTGTCATCCCTTATACCACGCATCAGGCACCAAAATATTATACACACTCACGTTATATACCTACATACGCGTATTTTATTGGGTTGTACCCCGCCTTTTGTAACCCTGTCTGTCTACCTCCCTAGTGTCTGTCATCGGTAGCTTACTTTTGAAAGGGATTTTTTATATGTTCCATTCTATTGTTATAAATATACGATCGGTGGACTGAATCGGTTTGACGGTGGGTTTTATAGCTTGAAAGGAACTACGAGGTACTAATACAAAAAGATTCATTTTACACTAATAATTGTACTGTGAATAGGTGTACATATACATATACTAATTATAATTTTTTAAGGAAATAGTCCTCTATCCAAGACGATACCTATCTATAGTGTTTTAATATTAATAAATACAATTAATG
This sequence comes from Agrilus planipennis, assembly GCF_000699045.2. Lineage (NCBI taxonomy): Eukaryota > Metazoa > Arthropoda > Insecta > Coleoptera > Buprestidae > Agrilus > Agrilus planipennis. The sequence goes on along the minus strand of NW_020439064.1, from coordinate 86,464 downwards.
CAATAAACAATACTTAATTACTATCTACAGATAGGTACCCTGCACATATGCACCTATAAGTAGGTGCGTGTTAAATAATTGCAAATCTTATATAAGTATTTATCTAACCGCTACAAATACATAATAGTATATAAGTAGGTATATCAAGAAAAGCCTGTGCAAAATTTAAATTTCCATACAAGATCAGCAGCATCTTATATTTTACATTAGGTTTCCTCTCGAATTTCCTTACCTTATTCTTTTATATTCGTTCAATTATTAGTTAACAAATTAATTAAATGTCCAAATAAGTAAGGTGTTTATTTTTATTTGAGGCTTATTGACTTGTGGTAGTAGTAAAAGTTGCCTACTGTGTGCTTAATCATTAAATTACTCCTAAAGATCAAGTTTCAAGCGGTGAAGATTCTTAGCCGACGGTAGCGTTGCTTGCTATACACTACCTATTTTATATACCTACCTGCAGTACAATATGTAGGCACACATCTTGAAATATATCTAATATGGTTAAATATGCATGAGAAATGAACTAATTCGCGTAATGTGCGGTGAATACTTTTTTTTGGAAAAATTGAGGAAAGGAATTGGTTGCGTGTGTGAAATGTACAAATTACCTTATGACAGAGCTGTAAACCGCTCATAAAAAGGGTCTTGTGCAGCCTACCTGGACGACGGTTCGCTGCACGAATAGCAGATTTTGAATAAGAACAGTTGTGGAAGGACTCTGGCCCAGGTATCCTTTGTAGCACTGTTTATGGCCCTGATAAAAATCAATTTACATTTCATACATTTCACACATACACAACCAGAAAATTAAGGGTGCAGTTAAAAGAGTTGCTGACTTTTTTCGTTTAGAGAACGTATTGTATTTATATTAAAGCAGTAATAAACATTTTACTGATAGAAGATAGGTAGGTGTAAAAAGTAGGTACCTATCTAATATGTAATATGAAATATCAAATTTTTATACTGACATCAGATAAATTACAAGTGAATAATGCGTGTTATTGTAACTACACATGCTGCAATATAAGTAATATAATTATTGGGAGAGCGTTTCGTGGGTTGGTTGGCACGTGTTGAAAAAATGGTCCCGAGCCATTAGTAGATAAAACCGAAATTATCGAGTGACAAACCGGCTACTCAGGCCAAAAAGAGTTTAAGTGGTTTGGAACGTTAATCGGAACACTGTTAGAAGTATGTCTATCAAATATGTAGAGGATATAGAAGTAAAATCGAACCGTTACTTAGAATACGAACCAAAACTTTTTACAATCACCAGAATTAATGAAACATCGAAAAGACAACAACAGTCATTTGTATTTCGTATTTCGGTGCGATGGCTCTGTCAGGATATATATATTCAGAATATGTGAAATTTTAATTTAGACACGATGCTAATTTTTCCCTAGCTTTTTTTTATCTTACTAAATAGGATCCTATACCTATCGGCAGGTACATTCGGATTAATTTTTCACGTTTTTATATTCGTCGATTTGTTGGTTTTTCATCCTTAATTTATAATAAGATAGGAAAGGAAGAGGATGAAAAAAGCAAAAGCTTAATTTTTTATTTTGTATTGTACCTATATTATCGATTAGTAAAAAGAGATAAAAGGTAATGGTAGAGTTGAAGCCGTATATTTATGTGCATATCGAGCCGGAACTTGAGTTTCCGTAAGTGAATGTAAGTAGGTATTTGAAACTACAGATACAGTATCGACACATATACAAACGTATGTACGTATCTACTGTAAGTACTTAAGTGTGCTCTGAAAATGCGACTGAAACCTTAAAAATTATTTACCTACCCATGTGGATGCGACCAAAAGGTAAATGTGTGATTTAGCATATCATAGATACATCGATAGACAAGTTTGATTTTTATCGTTATTAATTAGGTAATAAAAACATTGAAATAAGAATTTTAATCCTATCGGATTAAATGAAAAGTTGCCTACTAGTATTACCTTATTTCTACCCATAAAAAATACCCACCTGTTAGGTAATAAGTTTAACATTAAATACTTACCAAAATTCTATCTATGTAATGATAAGCATTTACAATATTATCTTTGTTTATCAAAGAAAAAAGGCGTGATGATGACTATAACGACAATAAGATCAAAAATTTTTGATCTTATAATAAATAGTAAGACTCATTACAATATTACGACAATAGAATCGGTTTTGACATCGTCCTTCAAAGTAAGTATCTTTTTTTTATAAATGAGTAATAGGATTTATGTAAAAGCTTTTTAATTTCTTTTTCTAATTGTTATTGTAGAGTAATTTAATTAATTCCCTAAACTAGAAAATCTTGAATCATAAAAAAGTGAGTTTTACCTATATACCTACATGTAAGTAATTATGTTCTCATTGACGCTTTATTTAGAAATATTTTAAATAAATAGAAAATTGCATCAGTGACACAGTAAAATTCATCTTCGACAACTTTTGAAGTGCAAACACCCCCGGCTTCGTATCAGATACCTTAAAACCTAATAAAAGAAAAAATGCATGTTTGTAAAGAGCATCAGATCGTAGTGTCGGTTAATTTGCGTTGCGTTGTGCTGGACACAGGGGACGGACAGCACGCACACTCACCAAAAGTTCAATGTTCAAATTGAAAAGACTAGTACCTATTCCTGTTCCGATAACGAAATAATCGAAGCCTTTTACGAAGACGGCAGCGATCAAAGGAATCCAAAGTGAGTTTTGTCATCGTGAACTCCCATCTGGAGGCCCAGCTACTTCTTTATTAATATTAAATTCCATTTCTTTGCCAGCCTGACAGAACGAAAATAATTCAAAAATTCCAACGACGCGGCTTCTGCTCCTCACCAGTTTCTGTTTCCATTATAACTGACCTTGCTTTGCTTTGCTTTGCCTTGCCTTGCCTTGCCGTCCAAGACACGCGTAATTTTCTATCTAAATACCATACATCCTACCGAATATAATTTGTATACAAATATGTTGTCGCATAAAATTTATTGTAGAAATTTTACACGCGCATATATACCTACGATACGTTTGATAGTTTTTGTTAGAAAACGAACTAAATCTATCGCGTTCCATTATGTAAATTGGTGTAAGATCGGTGTCAGTTTTACGATCTGCCATTACCAGGAATCCATCTCATTAGTATAAATAACATGCACGTTAATTCAATAATAATAAAATAAAACAGAAATAACATACCGCGAAGAAATGCGAAAATGATGACAAAAATATTCAGGCAAATAATGCGAACCCGATCGCTCTTGACGTCTAATGGCGACTTTATTATACGATGCAAATAAAACAGAGGAAGAACAAACATTTAAGAGCTCTTTCTTGCATTTTTCTAAATGCCCCGTCTTGTTTCTATTACTAGCAGCATTGTATTCTGTATCATATGACACGAAAAGTGTGTTAGTTATGCGTATTTCAATATTTCTTTCCCCTTTATTGTCCACTGGTCTAATATAACGCATATTATTAGGTACCTGCACTGGGCCTAAAGTTGATCTAACCGATGAAAATTAGAATTTCTGAATTTATGACAGAAAGCTCTCTTTGATGAAAATATGTTAGGATTTTTGATAGGTAATATCTCAAAATATAAACTCTTACGATGAAATCATGAAAAAAGTAACATTTGATGCACTTACACTCCAGAGGAAAACGTGTAGATAAGTACTTTAAAATTGTATTTTTTTTAAAAGTTGCCTTTTTAACATGAGATATTTCCTTAGAGAAACATTTTCGTTAGTTGCATGGACCAATTGTGCATAATAAACATATACCTAACGTAATTTTAAACTGATGCATTTTTCAGATTATTGTCATATTTAGTCTTCGAAGACATTCAAATTTGTACAAACATCCCTCTTTTGCTTATTTTAGAAAAGTATTATTATTCTATATTCTTTTATACGATTGATTTATTGTTATTTGTATTTAATTTCAATTTTAAAGTTTAAAGTACTTTATATAGGTATCTCATATATATATACTTATATTAAGTGTATACCTACGTATCTATAGCAAAAAGTAAAAATAGTAATCAAACTTTTAATAGATTTTCTTCGAAAAATTACAAGTAAAACTGCGTTTCTTTTTCAAATCTTAATCGATTTCTTTTAATTTCCCTTTTTTTCTTATTAAGTAGGTGATACCTATTAGGTAGTTTTTATAAAATTGATGCTAACCGTTTTATCTGACTTGTTCTTTGAAGTAGGGCCGTTAAAATTAGGTATACCTAGTAGGTACGTACGTACTTATATGGTTACTTACAAGTTAAAAATAAAAAAGTAGTAAAAGATAAGGGGTGATATGTGCGTATGTTGATGTTTTCCGGGAAAAGCGAGGCTTAGCTAGAGAAAAGCACCGCGAGAGCGTTTTGTAAATTGGTTAGCGATTAATGGACAGCAAGCAATCAAAGGTCTAGTTGATAATAACTAATAAGAAATGTAAACCTATAGGCACATATATGATTTCTGATAACTCCAAATAGATAGATAGCACGATCCGAAATGTGTGTACATATATTGTGGTGTGTTTTACAAATTGAATTTATGAGGAAATTATACGTTTATTTGGAGGTTGATTTCCTTTCAAATGTTAGAAAACCTGTTTTGCTTTTAAAGGTTCCATTTAGGACCATTAATGCCGAGAAACAAAAATGAATAACTTAATTATTCATTTTCTTGTAACTATTCGCTCTTTTATCTCAGCAACACATTTCATTCTCCAGCACTATGCATTTGTTGCTTATACGTACCTTCGACGGTATTAATTGGGAAAAACTTGAAATGTTCGTAATGATAGAGTAGAACACGTAGATATATATTTAAGTAAATTAACAAGTTATGGTCACAGGTGTTCTTCAAATTCATCTCTTTTCTTCTTAATAATACAATAGTTATTTTTTGCTTCGTCTATTAATTTTTGATAACTTTAATTTCGCGTTTACTAACAGTAATATTGGACCTTGCACAGTCTGTTCAGAAGACATTGCTACTTGTGTAATCTATATACCCATGTGGGCTCATTATTATCTACGGACATATACGTACCTACCCCCTAACATGGTCGTTTTCCTTCAGGTTGTGACGAATCAATTACGTCTCGATTTATTATACTATTATTGTGTCCATACAGATGCCAGTTTATTTGTCTAATACACGGCCGAGTGTGTTTAGCAAAAATGTAAACTACCCGTACCACAAAGGAATCATATTATTTTTGCTTTCATCTCAAACTTTCGGATGTGTTTACTTTTACGAAAAGTAAATAATAATAGGTATACCTGCACGTCGCGTTGCAAAAGTGACGTCCGGTAGCTTACGTCCAGAAGCAAAATCATTGCACAACAAAAGAATTTTTCATTGCCCCCGTAAATTTACGACAGTCACTACTAAAAGATGACAAAAAATCTATTACTAGCGCAAAATAATTAATATGCATTTTTACTTTCCATATATTTAGATCGATTAAACATTTCTTAGAAATTGATCAAAATTAGACTTTTTTAATTTCGTGACGGATGCAAATATAATAGGTACAAATGCATGTACTTGCTTATATAGACAATACCCTACCTATTCTTCTTTTTTCCGTTTTCTCCGGTGTTCAATCGATCATCGAATGGTATACACACTTAGTTTTTTTAATGTGAGATATAAATAGGTACCTGACCGCCTAATGTTTCATAAGGTACTTGATAATAAATAGGTACCTATTACGGTTGGTTTGGTGTGGTACTGTTTGGTGACGGTGTCGGTAATTGCTTTGATGCTATTGATGTTGAACGAGGTAAGTTTCTCGGCCACAAAACATTTTTATTACCTGTGGCTTACCTACCTCTGTTCCTTCATTTTTATTTTCAAATTACTTATACCTGGTAGGTACCTAACTGAAATTCGTGCTTCGAGTAAACTCCAGTCAACACGGTCCTAGCCAAAGTGCAGCAAATGGGAACACTTGATCCTCCTAGCTAATGGGTGAAGAAAATTTCAACTCAATTTTCATAATAGAATTTATAAAATATAAAATGCACGCCCAATTATTATCATATCCATCAGTAGCTTTACACACTTTATTGCATTTGCATCAATGAACATCATTAGATAATTGGTAAATTTACACTTTTCTTACGAATATTGTTCAAGAGATTCAACTTTCTACTCCTACGTAAAGCTCTATTTAGGGTACGACGGACCTAGTTGAAATAACTGATGATATTAGTGATAATTAACTGTGGATTTTTGTTAATATATATTTAATCATAAACTGCTTCCATCACGCTACCCTGCACTCGTGATAGTGCATTAATTATTGTTTTTAAATACAGGTTGACAGAAGGTGCAAATATTTAAGATAATGCTTTCTATAATAATCGCATTTTAATGCTTGTTTTTCTATTTCATATTTATCCAATATACGAAAATTAGTGTGAATAATAGAAGTACTTAATATGTTTTGACTACCGAAATAATAATACCTTTATTTCGAGATAGGATTATTATTATTATTATTAAAGTAAAAGAGTGTTCGGACTTGGAAAAAGTCCGCGACTGACTTAAAACGTAACACGGTAGTCATCATTTCTAAGGTGCCTACTGATTGTGTGATTAAATTGATTAACGACTCTGCTCATGTATGTGCACATCTGTCACATTTTCAATGGTGGTGTAGTCTTCTTTTTTTTTTTCGTTTAATGTTTATTGCCCGACCGCGCAATCATAGTCGATGACGAACCACTTCTTTTAAGATTAATCATAAGTATACTTATATACAAATTAGTTACCAACAATGTTGGTGGGTACCTATTTAACATCGAACTTATGTTTAGCTACTGACGCTGCTGCATAGTAAATAATGGTTATTACTTATTACCATGAAGAACTATTCGTTGATGTAGGTCTTTTAAGATATTACCCTAAAAGAAACAGTCTTTTTTCGGTTATAATCTGTAAATTTTTGAAATCGAAAACTTAGATGAAGATGCAATGACCGCTTCTTTACCTCTGTATTTTTTGCGTATTTATGGTTTAAATTTTACTATCATTCTAAGTCGACTTTAAATTCTTCCCTGCCTGGGTAGGTATATAATCAGTCAACAGCAAATCGCAAAACAGATGTCTCATTATTAATTATTAGCCATCGAAAATCTGATTTCATTCGTGCAAAAATTTCGAAATACCTATTTTGATCCGGAATAAATTGTAAGTATATTAGGTACTTTGCAATACGTATTTTTTCTAAAAGTCATCAAGTGCTTATAAATTTCAAGTACTTTTTATAGGGAAGGATATATTAGGCACTTTGAAGAATGAATTTTATGTAGGCATATAGCGGGAGCACTTTGACTTCTTATATGTTGTATATGTATCAGGCATCTCTTAATCTAAAACATCAAAAATTCCTAGTGCATCCTTGTATTAGGCTCATATTAGAATCGTATAAAATTTTTTTTCAATTTCGATCCGTTTTAAGACGGAGAGAGCTCTATTAAGATTTCATAGAAAAATTATGTATATATTTACTCATAGTTAATATTGTACCTTTGTTCACAATACTGTAAACAAAAAGAATCCCTAATTTCCATAAATGCTTCCCGATATTTCCCTGAATGTGAAAAACTTAAATTCTCGATTTTCCAAGAAGTGACCACTTTGAATAAGTGCGTCTTTTTTATTAGCGGTATAATAGAATGTAAGTAGGTACCTAATAATTTTGAAGTTATAACTCATCCATTAGGTATACAGACGAAATAGCTTCTTTTGAAGTTGACAAATGTTAAAAATTTTGAAATTCTGTGTAAATGACGATAACCGTTAAAAAGTTCCGTCTGAGTCATTTCGGTCATTTATTATACGCCAAAAAGACAAATCGCTAATGAAAATGGTGTTACTTAATGTCACACACGTTTTATACCTACTCTTCGCTCCTAAGTACCTGCAAAGACTGCGATCCAACATCCAAACATTTGTTTGTAAACACATGCAAATACTTATTAAATATTATCCAATAATAAGTACTTAACTGTTTTTTTTTTGTACAATATCGAAACTAAAGTCAGTAATCTAATTTGCCTGTTAAATACTAAAAAATTGCTGGGTATGGGAGAAGAAAAAAAAAGTTTGCCTAATAATAATAAAACAAACACTAATTTTTCTTTCAAAATGGGCTATATCTGAGATTATTGCAGAAAAGAGAAGGGGAGGTATTCTGGAGTATCGTTTGAACAAACTTTTTCTTCAATTTTAAACATACCTACATATAAGAGTCGATTCTAACTAAGTAAAGCATGCTGAATTCGAATAGATACTATATTTATTTTGATATAATTTCAATATTTCTCACTATTAATCATAACTCCATTATTTCAATATTGGAAAAACTTTCATATTTTTATTAAACATATTACAATTGTCAATCAACAAAATCATGGTATCAAAAAATGTCCAACTCAGGGACACCCGTCTATTCATTTCCGCAATAATCTTAGATGGCTCACACGGAAGGATAAAGTTGCATTAGAGTGATTCTTCTTTATGTGTGTATGTAATTCTGCAATACGTAAGTTGTACAAAAAACTATGAATATTTGGTGTTGCAGAGTTTAGGTAGCATAACGAAACCGTATTTCTATAGGTATGATATATAGATCGAACTTAATTTAACCGTTGCTTATAATTACTTAATAGTGTGCGTAATTATTTATGCATTCGACAAATGAAATGTATTCTAAAGAATATATCTATAATTAAAATTTATGCAGATTGCATAATAATAATAATAATGGCAATTATTATTGTTATTATTGATACCAGACACGGTCTGTAATCTTGGCAGCGCAGCGTGAAAAACATCACAGGGGCAGTTTAATCGAATAATACTTACTGAGGCTAATCGTAATAAGTTTGCCTACTTTATTTGTAAAACAAATCGCCCACACTACGTGGTGTAAAGATCCTTTCTAAAGGGGGAACCTTTTATTTAGATTAGCCTTTATTCAATAAATTTTATGTGCGAAATCACGTGCGAAACATTTGTAACATATGCGAGCATTAATAAGAAGCGACGAATATAAAACATGAACTGTTATTAAAATGAAAAATTAAAATAACTTAGGTGCATTTAGACAACACAATTTCCCCATATTGTCATAGGACATTTAAAGACTTGTAGAAAATATAAATAGACGCTATTGAACAGAAGTAATTAATAAGATACTTTGCTTACATTGTTGTTAAGTGATTTTATAGATAAAGCAATGTTTTTTCAATTTAATGAAGTTAAATAATTTTATACGTAATAGGTACTATTTTATCGAATGTAGGTATGTAGGTACCTAAGTGGTTTAAAAATATAAAAAAAATCAAATTTTGCGCATATTGAATTTGATTCCACGATGTTTTTCTTTGGACAATGAATATCCGTTCTTTATAATGACCTTTTATTATGTATTCTAATCTACAAATAAACTTTGTTACATCAAATAATACTTTCTCTGCTCTTTAAAACATTTTTAAATAATCTTATAAACCTAAAACTGATTTTAATAAATTATATAATATACAGTTCGATGTGCGAATGCTCTTTTTAGTACTTTTCATAAACGTGGCTTTCAATTCAATTTTTACGATGAAAATAAAGGAAAGGTTTTCGAAAAATTGTGCAGATGTTTTATAGTAGTGGAACTATGCGTCTAGATACCTATTACATTTCATTATCAGTGTATATTTCCGAGTAGGTCTTAATTACGCAAAAGTTCATTTCGTGGGGATTGAGAAAGAGATTTCCCAAGCCTGTTTTTCAACTTTACACAAGATATCACCGAAGGGCGCAGATAGGTAGACAGATCAAGCTATAGGTTAGATGCTTGTTTTTTTTTTTTCACCGGACACATGTCAGATTTTCGTGAGTCGCTTCATTCAAAATTAACCTTCGTCATTATAGAAACGTCGCACTTTGATATTCTGAAACTTTTGTCGCACCTGACAATCGCTACTGATTCGATTCGTTGACGTGAATCAGCAATATCATTCATTTTTTCTTCTGTAGGAGAGTAAGTAATTGTTATTATTATTGTATGCACGGGTGCTGTGCCCCTTGTGTCAAGACTCCCGTCGAGTTTGGCGTGAAGATTTTATATTAGATAACCAATTGGGTTTCGATATAGGTAATAGATATCGAAAGAATATTAGGTAGGTAGGTACTACACGGTGACTTACCTATATATGTAGGTATTTGCGCAGCTAGACACGTTTTTTTAACAAGTATTTATAAACGCAAAAACACAAATGTTTAAATCAATCAAATTAATTTAAAATCGTAAATTACTACCGAGTACCTGTATGCTTTATATACGTAATATTTACACAAGTATTTGTAGATTTTCCCAGTACTTTATGGGTAACTGGCCCTTGACTATATTTTCAAGTACGTTTTTACACAGTTACAGTTCAAATGAGAACACTACATTTTTTGTAAATAAATATCAGTCAACTCTTTTTTTATATTTCGTAACATTTCTTTGTTATTTGATTATATACATTTTCATGAATAATATATTTTAAAACTTCTAAAAGAAGGTAAATTGGTATTTGGATTTCATAACACATGAAGACAAATTGCTTATTACTATTATTATTATTATTATTATTGTTAGTATTAAAATTAGTTAATTATTACTACTACAACGAACCCCGTCCACAATTTATATACTACATTACACTTGTTTTCTCACTTCTCTTGTAATATGCAGCTCAATTTTAAAAATCAAACTAAAATTATTGAAAATGAATGTTTGAAAACCGAGCAACTCTAAGGATTTTGAAAAACGCTTCTATATTATTTACAAAGGGGGCGGAAAAGTACTCTCAAAATAGTTATTACCTGATTAAGAGGTCCTGGACGGTATATAAGACTACCCATCATTATGATTTTACCCGAGAGAGAATCCTCTACATCATACCGATTTACTGAAAACCTAGTGTTACTGATTTGATTAGAATTTTAATGGAAATATTATTTTAGATAGCGAACGAAAATTTGATTAAAAAAATTGAGAATTCCTATAAAGAAAAAAATTATTAAAAAGTGCATTAGTTTCCAATTAAATTTATATATGTATTTCAATTATAGGCAATTATAACTAATACTTATTGTCCTACGATAAGTAATTTTTACTATTTGTTAGCTAGATAATTTTTAGAAAATTTATTTTTACGAATTAATAAATAACATTTTAGATAGATAATACACGGCTACGTATATAAAACATATTAAAACGATACCTAATAACCATCCTTTTAATGATAGGTACAAGGTAGGTAGGTAGGTACATGATGTCCTTAAAAAAAAGTTGACGACGCTTATTCGGCATATCGGTCATAAAACACATCCGTTTTTAGTTTTTGTGGATTAGGTAGGTACTTACCTATATGAGTTAATGTATTTATAGGTACCTATAAATGGTATATTTATGGCACTTACCTACCTGGAAAAGGTAAAATATACGCAAAAAAATTATCTATGTTAAATAGATAATTTGAAGCACAAGAAAACAAACACTTCGTATTAGTAAAGTAAAATAAATATACGTACTCACCAATGACGATACAAACTCCCTTCTTTCACTAACACACAGAACAAACTTTTTGAAAAGGACGAGGATGACGATTTCCTGCGTCTGTCAATTAAATATTCCAATTGTTCCTCAGTTCACAATTAAAAATTGCACTTTTATTACAATTAACGATTGATAAACATGTTACACGCACGCACGGAAACTTTTCAAAAAAAAATTCGATTCCGTATCATTGATTTTGCGTAACTTTTACAGAACACCAGTAAAATGTGTACACATTCTCATACGAATCGAAAGGAATATTAGGTAGTACTTGGGTTTCCCCCAAAGTAGCGCCACTGTCGCAGCCTCCTCCGCCCACTAATATGGCGACTCGCTTTAAAATACCATTGGTTCGTTCCCATCAATAAGGAGGGCCGTAAAATTTTCATAAGTTTTCCTATTTTGTGTGGGCAACCGGGAGAGGCTTGGTTCGCTTAGCCCACGTTTGCCCCGATGTGCTATGTGTTTCAGCTGCGAAGTAAATTTATTGCATGCTCTTCATAATGCCAACGATTTAAAACAAGTAATTCATGATCTACCATCGCAGCAGTAACTAAAACATTTTTGCATGCTTACAAGTAATAAATTGCCGTGTGTAGTACCTATAGGTATAGGTATCCGAATTTTTTATTTTTGAGTAGGTAGATAGCTTTTAAAATAAAAAAGATAAATTGTTTTTCGTTTTCTACTAAATTGGTTGCGACGAAAACATCAAATTACCTACTTAGATGTTTAGGTATTCGAAATTTTTATTGTCGAGTGAGCAGCTTTTAAAACAAAAAAAAAGGTACATTGTTTTTCGTATTCGATCTACTCGACCGGTTGCGACGAAAATTTGAAGTACTTAAGTATTTGCACGTATCCTCAATAAGTGTGGATATTTTTACCCAGCTTTTGAAACAAAAAAAGCAATAAATTGTTTTTCGTAGGTATTGTATTAAATCCCGATTAAGACGAAAACTCCGAACGTTTCGCTGGCACGAGTAGTTAGCTTCTTCAAATGTCCTTCTGTCCACATTTAGCATCGGAGATGGACCTCTGAAGAAGCTCGCAACTCGTGCTAGCGAAACGTTAGGAAGCAACTCTAACCGACGACGACCTATATAGGTACCCAAATCAGGATAATATCTTAGTTCACCAATTGACCGCGAAAATCTTTACCAATTTGGTATTGTTTTTAATTGTTTTTAGTATTTTACTAAACTACCTGCGCTGAAAATTTCAAATACTTTGGATTCTTCTGACTGGTTACGACGAAAATTTCAAATACTTGGGTACCTATCATCGATTGAGGTTTTCCAATCAGTATCAACCTATTTTCGGATCGTTGAAATTTTAAAGGGGTTCAGGATCAAACAATCGATAGCGGAATATTCACTGGGATGAAACTATAAGATCTTTGGGCGGGACCGATCGATATTAACGATTCGGTACACTACGTTTGAAAACTTCGAATTTTTTCTTCATATGTACTAATATTTGTATCTTTATGATAATATTAGATAATATCTATCTATTAATTAAGCTTTTTGTAATTTTACTTCAGATCAAAATATAAATACGTAAAGTGTAGGTGATTAATGTAACAAATAGGTATAGATATATCTATTAACTTCTTACTTCTGAGTTATCTATTACGTTACAATATTTATCAAATTTATTACCACGGGACGTCCTTACTTCCTTTGTGCATGGACCAAATTTCTTAATTCCATTAGTCTATTTAATTAGGAACAGAAAAAAAAAGGATTTTTCGAAATGCCCCTTTTGTTAACTATGTTTAACATCTACCTATAACTAAATAAGTACAGTTACAAAAACGTAAAATAAAGGTAATTTTTTGTAAAAATAAAATAGATCTTAAGTTCCCCCTATAAGTAGGTATACAATAAAGTGTTTTAACTATTAACAATAAGTCAATAGTACATTTAAATTAATTCAGCTGTATGTTGATAGATGGTAACGATGTTTTTGTTAATATAGATTTCTATATGCCTCAACTCCGCTACTACGAACTTTGTAATGAAAACTGCAGCTGTACGTATAAGAATTACAATTGCTCTAAAAGATGATAGCACTTCAACTATTTCTGGTGAATTAAGTACTTATTATTGCGATACTTAAATCTATGGATAATATTTAGCTTTTAGCATGTTACTTTAATTTTAGTACCTACATATATACATGTATATACATATATCAAAATAATAACTAAAATATACGAAGCAGTCAATGATTTCACATAGAACACGTTTTTCCTTGATTTGTAATTCGTCTCGTTAAAAGTATACGTTTTGTTTTTGGGTCCATTTTCGCAGTGAGTTTGAAATATACTTATTTATGTAGATACGTACAAATAAGTATCTAATAGCATACTTAATACTTACGTATTTGTCCTTACTTAAAATGCTTGCGTATAGGTACTTATATTTGGCCTTCCTTTTGACTATACCTACATTAGAAAAATTCTGTAACTGTAACGATTTGTTAGTAGGTAATGCTTTGTATAATATGTATATTAACGGTAAAACTTGCTACATTTTATCTACGTAAGTACATATATAGATACGTATTTACAAATAATTTTGAAAATAATTATAATTTGTTATAACAGAAAATTTATAATCGAATATAAAAGACAAAAAACTATTCCTAGAAACTTGTTCGAGAGTTTAGTAAATATATACAATGTGAAGATAAGAAATATACAGGGCTGTCAATAAGAGACCACACGCGTAAGCAAGTAGTGAGATATGATAAAAGAAATTTTTTTTGTTTGTGACTGGTCGGGTCGTGTCGTTTTTTGAACGAAGCACAAACAGAACAGCGAAATACATATTTTATTAGCGAGATTAGAGAGATGTTATTACAATTATATTAATGATGTAAGAACAAAATATAATTCAGTTGAAGCAGGCAGTTATTAATAATGTAAAATTACTTAAATTACTGTATCCTTACACCTGGTACAAAAAAAAAATGGGAATTCAATTCTGCGGTCAAAAGAAACGTCTATCCATTCTACGTACCTGTACGTATACTTATTCTATGTGTATAACGCTCGTTAACGGTAAAATGAAAATTAAAATAAACGCTTTCTAGCAGTTAACCTTCGTTCGAATTTGCCAAGGGCCATTATTTATTTACCTATTATTATTATTTGAAAAGATAGAGCGATTAAGAAAATTTAGTTCAATTGTCAGTAAACTGATAAGTAAGTACCTAGTAGCACGGCTCTGCGATACTTATCGTTGACTTCGCAGTCGCTGCCGTATGAAGCGTCGAGCGCGCCGATAGCGACGATCATTACATTCTGTTGGACCGATGGTTTTTTTAACAAAACCGATCGTAAGTACACGAGTATAATAATAAATATACTTATAAGATAAAGAAAGTGAAAAAAAGGAATTCGTTTCTTTCACTGCACATATCGATATAATGACGACGAGTAACGATCATCCGCTCGATACCGTTCTTGTTGAAGTAGGAGAATTCGGAAAATTTCAGTTTTTTTCGTTCACCCTCATCTGTCTTGGAATTGTTCTTCATTCTGGAGTCAACGTTGCATTTGCATTTACCGCAATGGATTTGAATTATAGGTGAGAATTGTGACATTATTTCGTGTATATATTAATAATATATTCATTTGGTTGTCTTTTTTTATAAAATTTTATGCAGTTTACAAGTTCAGTTCGGAAATTACCTAAATGAAAATTAAATATTTGCGTGCTCAAAAATAATTTGCGGATTTAAAGCAAACGGTTGCAAGGGACTACTTTAACGTACCTGTGGGTACCTACTTAAAAGTTCTTATTAAAAACTGTCTAATGAATTACCAAAACATTTCGGGTTAATAATTTGAAACCGTTTCCATTTTCATTGTAATCGTATGTAAAAATGCATTGAAGGTCACCATAAAAATAAATATTAATAATCGCTGTTTCGTGATTTCTTTTTTTTGCCGTTTATTACTTACAGCATATAATTTGTTGTACGTAGGTAATACTTACTCACATTTTAGAAAAAGTTTTTTTTTTAAAGTTTGCATAAGTAGTTAATAATGATATAATGGTCATGGTGTAGGGTATAATTTACTTTATAATTTAATCGTTGGATGCGCAATATACATAAGTAGATATTCTAGATAAGGTATTTAATTTAAATAACAATAAACTTTAGCGAATCTAAATAAGTAATGCTGTGTGTAATTGTTTGATAATACTATGTTTGATAATAATGGTCTGTCAGTTCATCACCAGATCTAAAAAATTACAGAAAATTATTACATACAATCTAGGATAGTGGAGGAAACTTTGTTCACAAGCAGATTAATGGAAAATCATATAAGAAATAAGACTAATTAACCTTGTCAATAAAACTCGTTACTGGTTTATGTGTTTTTGACTCTCCGTCATGTCAAAATTGTAAACTATTATTCAATCTATACATTTTGTCAATTATAAAACTGTAAAAGAAAATAGGACTTATATATAATAAAAACAACACGAATTGTTATCACAGACGAGTTACAGAGGGTATCAAAGATAAATTGTGTCGTTATAATTGTGTGTACCTAAACAAACTTGAATGTGCATGAAGACAAAATACGTTAAATGAGATCCCAAAATTAGAGAATTGTGTTATGTTGCTTGAATTGTTACGTCTCAAGAGTGTTTAAATCTTTTATTTGCGAAATATGAGAAAAGCCAGTTTTTTTGTGAAAATGTTTCTGATAATGTTTTTGTAATGATAGTTTGAATCTGATAACAGGACAGCTTTGTCAACTAAATTGCAAATGACCGCTTTTTTCTGACTTAATCCCATCACTTAATGAGTAGATGATTGGGGATTAAAAAGAAAATACACTCAGCAACCTACTGTAAAAATACAATTCTAATAAATATACTTATTCTTTATCTCAAATGTATAGTATTGTACATATGTAGACGTAGATTATGTAGTAACAGGTGCTTGTGCGATTAGCTCAATTTTGAAATAATTTTTTTGTATCACATATTTACGTAGGAGATAACAAATTTTATAAGTCTGCCACGATAAATAAAATTAAAACAATAAACGTAATCTCATACTACCGATAATGACAATTTAATTCAGAATAAGTATTATTATAACGTGTTTTATTAGATAAAAATAAATAATACCTACTGGTGTTGTGTATATACGCGGTTCAGAAAAAAAATATTAACTTTTACTGCCTAATGCGTAGGTTTTCGTTCCAGATGCTTTATACCCAATTGTGATTCTGAAACCATACAGGATTTCAACCCGAGTTGGTTAACAAACGTCGTCCCTTACAAGGACAGTGATACACCCTCTAAGTGTGAAAAGTACGTGGTGGTGCAACCGTCGAATGTAACAAACTCGATCTCCTGTTCCGAATTAAGTTTTAACCGCAGTCTAACAGAGACATGTTCTTCTTATGTTTTCGAAACCGAAGAAAAAAGTATACTGCAAGATGTACGAATTTTGCTTGTACCTTTCTTTTTTATTCGTCTATTTGTTTACCCAACGACCTACTCGCCCTTAATTAATGCCACAACTAACTTAAAAGAGCGGGCATGTGATGTTTCTTCCACTTTCTATCAATTAATCAATCTCATATTTATTTCCTAAAAATCAATTATCCTTTACCGATGCCTGTGATTCCTGTAAGGTGCAAACTGATGGCTTGATAGTTATTAATTTTAATTTAACCTCTTTTTTCATACATGATGGGATAATTTATCTAACGTAGATTTTTTCTATTTTAGTTCGATTTGTATTGCGATAACAAAGTATGGATGCTAACTCTGGTCGGTACCATAAACACTTTTGGAGTGTTCTTTGGAGTATCAATTTCAGGGGTGTTATCTGACCGGTATACCGTACAACAACAAAATCGATCTATCCATGGTGTAATCATTGCTAAATCCGATCGTTTTAGGTTTGGTAGAAAAAACGTCCTCGTAGCAGGCTTGGTATTTTGTTCGATATGCGGCATAATAAGGGCTTTCGTCAATTCCTATCTGTTGTTTCTTCTGTTTGAATTTTTGGATGCTGCTTTCGGTTCTGGTGCTTATCCCATAAGCTTTATTCTAGGTACTTATTAAAAGAAATAGGTATACTTAGAAAAGTAAAACGATTTAAATTTATTAAAGTTATTTTTGTTTATTACGATAGCGGTCGAACTGGTTGGACCTTCGAAAAGAGTGTTCACAGGTACACTGATTTGTAGCAGTTTTGCTATAGGCGAAATTCTAACGGCTTCCGTAGCTTGGGCCGTTCAGTCATGGAGGTATAATAAATAACAAACAGCCATTATCTATTAATGTGTTAACAGTTGATAAGTACCTTGTAACAGGGAAGGTAGTAAGAAACCAAAATTAATAATACTGTTAATGCCAGTAAATGTATAAAATAAATTTAAAATTAAATTCGAGTATGTCAAAAATTTAATCGCAATAGTCGACAGACAGTAGGTGTGTATTTGTTATTAAAATTGTGAAATCACAAAATCAGTATCGTAAGATTTTATTCATTAAAATTAATGTGCCTATTTTACATATCTAGGTAAAGGAGGAATGTTTGTTATCTTTTTTTATTGCAGACCTTTAATTCTGATTCTGTACTCTCCAATCCTACTGACGGTATTTTATTATTGGCTGATACCGGAATCGGTGAGATGGTTGCTTTCTCAAAAGCGTTACGACGATGCAAAAGCGATCCTTCGAAAAGCGGCAACGGTAAACGGGCGCACAATTTCCGACGAAACATTGGAAAAGCTATGCGAGGCGAGTGAAGCGAACAATAGTAATAGCAAAAACGAAAAAGTATCGAAAAAGTTACTGTACGAATTTTTCAAATCGAAAACGCTCACTTTACGTCTCTTGAACTGCTGTTTTTGTTGGATAACTTGCGCATTTTCATTCTACGGACTAACGCTAAATTCCGTCAGTTTAGCGGGGAATAGCTACGTGGATTTTATGCTTTCGGCAATAGTCGAAATTCCTGCCTATTTAGCTGTTTACCTTCTTGTAGACAGGCTGGGGCGAAGGTTTTCCCTGTGCTCCTCGTTCTTCATCACAGGAATTTCTTGTTTAGGCGTAGTTTTTATTCCGTCTAGTAAGTAATCAATCGATATACATTTTTATGATGTTAGCTATCCTTATGTATATGTAAATTTAAAATTGTCCCATAAATATTGTGCATCCTTTATTTTATCGGTAATATCTACCTTTAAGGCTTATATTCGCTTCAATTACCCGTTTACTTATTGGGTAAATTTGGCTCTACGGCAGCTTTTGCTGTGTCTTATGTGGTAACTAGCGAATTATTTCCGACTCCTTTAAGATCTTCTCTCGTTACAACCAGCTCCATGGTTGGACGTGTAGGAAATGTATTAGCTCCCCAAGCCCCACTTCTAGTAAGTTTTTTCTTTTTTTATAATACAGAATATAGATAAGGTTAAAATTTAAATACTCGGTTTTCATTTCAGGCTCAAATTTGGAGCCCTCTGCCTCTTACATTGTTTGCAGTTTTTGGTTTTGCGTCGTCAATTACAAGTATATTTTTTCCGGAAACATTGTACACCAAATTACCAGATACCATACACGAAGCAGAATTATTAGGGAAAAAACAAAAAGCTAATCAGTGATTATAACAAATGAAATTAATTAATAAAACAATATATATTTTATAGTAATGGTTTCTGGCCAGGGATGTAATCGTGTAACATTATCTTGTAACATCATAACTTATTCTTAAGATATTATCCATAAACTTTATCTATATATCTATGAATGGATTTTTTCATGTTGTTTTTTAATAAATATCTTTAATAGTTAAAGATTTACCGATTATAATGATTTTTTCTAATACAAATTGCTCATTTATATATTTAGGTGTTTACAATTTTCAAGTTTTTGTTAATAACTTATACTAGAATTAAATAATTATACAGTTGATATAAATTAAAATTTGATTTTACGTATCCGAGCATAACTTTAATTTCTCCTTTCAATATTACGAGGAATCTGAAACTTATTGAAAACGACTTGTACTTCGATATAGTAGTAATAAAACCTTTTGTAAAGACCTTGTAATTAAGGTAGCTTGTCGTTATTGCTGTTATGCAACACATTATGCGGATGTACATTTAGCTCCTCCAGGTTGCATATATGGCAAAAGTTAATTGTTAGAAAAATTGTGTTTAGAATTTTTTTAAACGATAAGATTTGATTTGATGTATTTTTTAGTTAAATCGAGTTAATTCTTTTAACAATTGAAATATATACTCCTCATCGTTTACTCACGATCAGTATAAAGTTCAGTGCTTTTATCTTGGTTGAGTATAATTATCTGTGCGCATTATCTTATCTATGGTGTGTTAACGGTTATGATTATTATGGTCGTCAACAACATACTAACATTACTAACCTACGTATCGCCATATATTATCTATGTTTACGACAAGCAAATTCGTCATATCAAATAATTGAAAAACCATTTAAGTACGTGATAAAAATAAAAAGTGAAAGTTGTCATGATTAAGCACTTTTACTGATTGAATGCGTTGTAAAGAAAATTGAGATATTTAGGTATATATATTAAGTGTAATTTTTTAAACATAAATACATTGTGTTACTGTGAAAATTAATAGTGATTAGTGTTCCAACGTTTCAAACAATAAGGTTTCAAAGAAGATATTAACAAGAATGAGTTTAAAACATTTAGCAGCAGGTAATGTTTTTTTACTAATTTGTTAATATATTAAATGATTTTCAATCTGATTAGGATCAAAACCAGTTCCTACAATAGAGGGAAAGCTTAGACTTTATTCCATGAAATTTTGTCCATATGCTCAGCGAGCAAGATTGGTATTGCTGGCAAAAAATATTAGTCATGATATTGTAAATATAAATCTTATGAATAAACCTGAATGGTACTTTAAAATTCATCCAGAAGGAAAAGTTCCTGCTTTGGATACAGGATCTAAAGTTATTGTTGAAAGTCTTGTTATTGCTGACTTTCTAGATAATGAATATCCCAATATACCATTATATCCAGCTGAGCCAGCAGCGCAAGAGAAAGAGAAGCAATTAATTAAACAAATAGAACCTATTACAGCTCAGTTTCACAAGCTTATGGTTGATACATCAGGAAACCCTGCAGCATTACTAAAGGAATTGGCCTCCTTGCTTGATATTTTTGAGCAGGAATTAGACAAGCGTGGGACATTATTTTTCTTTGGAAGCAGACCTGGAATGCTAGATTATATGTTGTGGCCATGGGCCGAAAGATCAGCAGCTGTAAAAATTGCTCATGGAAATGAATGTTCTTTAGAAAAGGACAAGTTTCCAAAGCTACGTGCTTGGAAATCTGCTATGTTAGATGACCCTGCGGTTAAAGCAACCTATAATGAGCCAGAAAAATTCTGGAAACTAGTTCAGGCTAAAGTTAAAAATGAACCGTTGGACTACGATTCTATTTAAATATTTTACACTTATCAGCTTACATTCCCCTATTGTTTAATTCTAACTTAATTGAAAAAGTTAAAATATTTACTTGTAATTTTAAATTAATAGCTGCAGTATTTGAAAAAGTATTAATCTTTTTCATACATGTATATTGAGCATACATATGTATATGTTAGATTTATTAATATATTATACGACAATAATTTTTTATTCAGTAGTAATATTTATGAAGTATTGATATATTCTAATTTAATATTTATCTAGTGATATAAGTTACTTAACCGAATTTAAAATTATTCTATTTGGATTTCTAGTATTTCTGATATTGTGGCATGCGTTTAGTCATTAATAAATTACAAAAATTAGGAACAGTAGATTTTTATCGAGCGGTTTTTCTATCCTTTATTGTTTGAATACTCGCTTTCTTTATCAGTCTTATGTTTGTTTTAAAAAAGTAACAATTTTCCTAAAGACAAACAACCCCTTCATACATTGCGCCGTTTCTGTTATAGCTATGATGTTTATACTGTTTAAAAGCAAAAGAGCAGAAATGCTAAGTGACTTCTCAATGAAATTGCTGCGAATTTTATAATAATAAGTAGTTATGTTTTGCAATATTATTTTAAAATACATGGCAACTTGGAGTTATAGTTCTGAAACTCTCCGTAATATGTTTGTCGATTGCGCCAGCAGGCTTTTATGATCAGCACCACGGTGATTAATTGTTCTTCAGTAGACTTTTGTTTATGTCGCGCGGAGGTTATATGAAAATTAAACGATTATGCACCAAAGTCAAAAATATCGGCTTGCATAATTTAAAGAATACTTAAAAGTGTACCACTATTTTGTTGTATTTTTTTTTTTAAGGATTTTATGCGGTGAGCTTTTTAGTTTTAATTTTTATTGTTAATCGACAAAAAGCTTCTTAATTTATGTGCAAATCATTTTTCTTTACAAATGAATCTGTTTATTTTATAGCAAGTAACTTCTAAATTATTTAAAGAAAGGGACCGTTGAACAAATTCGTTGATTGCAAGAATTTGTATGTATTTTTATTTTCGTTTAATGTGTGCACAACTAACTGTAATTCTAATAGCTTAATTGATAATTCCTTCTACAAATTTCATCAAAATGATAATTGTAGTGCATTCTATGCAGGAAAGTGTTTATATTTTCAATTTTCGGATTTAAAAAAAATAATACAGGCGTAACTGTTTACTGCTATTTTTCGCATTTGAACGGTATATAAGACAGGCCCATTAGTCACTCAAGCGGTAATACGGTCGCAGATCGTAGGTTGACTGCCTAGACGCTGAGTGAGGGTACCTATAGCAAAGCGTTATTAGGTGGAATAGGCCAAACGGGCGACTGTAAGTCCGGCGGTGTATTACCCCNACAGCAATAAAAAAACTAATTTGTGTTATTTTTGTGTAAGTTAGACTTTTTATAACTTATTATTTTATAATGTATATGTGGGGGTTAGTTTCGATAATTAACGTATCAAAGTGAAAAGTGTGGGCTAATTTCGGAAACTAACGAACCAAAGTTAAAAGCTCGTTCATTGTTTGAAAACTTTACTATTATCGAGATGGTTGTAGCTTAGTTTTAACGTTTTTTAATTTTTAAAAGCTTTTTTGTTGTTAAAAATACTCTTTAACAGCCGTGTGCTTGAACGGTCGATCGAGAGAACAAGACATTTTGACTCGTTTTAGTATAAATAGTCCTTAAAAATTTATTTTGAAAATTAATGCGTTAGCTTTGTGTAAATTGAACCATATTAAACTTGTACTGCAAAGGGTTTAGTTTGCTTATCTAATAATATATGGGGGCTAATTTCGGAAACTAATGAACCAAAGTTACATAAGCTCATTCATTGTTTGAAAAGTATACCATTTCGAGGTGGTTGTAGCTTAGTTTTAATGTTTTTTAATTTTTTAAATCTTTTTTGTTGTTAAAAATATATATTTTTTGGCTTTTGTTCGAGCGTAATTTTCTGTCTTCTGTTATCCGAATACTTGCTCTCTTTAACAGTCGTGTGCTTGAACGGTCGATCGAGAAAACAAGATATTTTGACTCTCGTTTTAATATAAACAGTCCTTAAAAATTTATTTTGAAAATTAATGCGTTAGTTTTGTGTAAATTGAACCATATTAAACTTGTACTGCAAAGGGAATGTTTTAGTTTGCTTATCTAATAATATATGGGGGCTAATTTCGGAAACTAATGAACCAAAGTTACATAAGCTCATTCATTGTTTGAAAAGTATACCATTATCGAGGTGGTTGTAGCTTAGTTTTAATGTTTTTTAATTTTTTAAATCTTTTTTGTTGTTAAAAATATATATTTTTTGGCTTTTGTTCGAGCGTAATTTTCTGTCTTCTGTTATCCGAATACTTGCTCTCTTTANTAGTCATAGGGTCTTTTCAAGTGTAAAAATTTATCTTTCTCCGAATACTTGCTCCCTTTAACAGTCGTTTGCTTGAGTAGTCGACCAACAGGACATTTTTCTCGTTTTAATATAAATAGCAAATAAGAATTTGTTTTTAAATTTAATGCGTACTATTATATGAAATAAACTTAATTAGCCTTATATTACAAAGAGAATGTGTTAGTTTCTCTATTTAATAGTATGCGGGGGCTGATTTCCGAAATTAACCAATCAAAGTTGAAAGATTTTTCATTGTTTTGAAGCTATCTAGGTGGTTGTGGTCTACTTTCAATATTTTTTAAATAGAAAAGGCTCATTTATTTCGAGCGTAATTATCTGTCTCTTATTCTCCGAATACTTGCTCTCTTTAACAGTCGTGTGCTTGAACGGTCGATCGAGAAAACAAGATATTTTGACTCTCGTTTTAATATAAACAGTCCTTAAAAATTTATTTTGAAAATTAATGCGTTATTTTTGTGTAAATTGAACCATTTTAAACTTGTACTGCAAAGGGAATGTCATAGTTTGCCTATGTAATAATATATGGGGGCTTATATCGAAAACTAATGAACCAAAGTTATAAACTCACTCATTGTTTGAAAACTATACCATTATCGAGGTGGTTGTAGCTTAGTTTTAATGTTGTTTATTTTTTAAAACTTTTAGGTTGTTAAGAATGTGTTTTTTGGTTTTTGTTCGAGCGTAACTTTTTGTCTTTTATTATCCGAATACTTGCTCTCTTTAACAGTCTTGTGCTTGAACTGTTGATCGAGAGAACAAGACATTTTGACTCGTTTTAGTATAAATAGTCCTTAAAAATTTATTTTGTAAATTAATGCGTTATTTTTGTGTAAATTGAACCATTTTAAACTTGTACTGCAAAGGGAATGTTTTAGTTTGCTTATCTAATAATATGTGGGGACTAATTTCGGAAACTAATTAAGTTACAAGCTCATTGATTGTTTGAAAATCTACCATTATCGAGGTGGTTGTAGCTTAGTTTTAATGTTTTTTAATTTTTTAAAGCTTTTTTGTTGTTAAAAATATATATTTTTTGGCTTTTGTTCGAGCGTAACTTTCTGTCTTCTATTATCCGAATACTTGCTCTCTCTAACAGTCGTGTGCTTGAACGGTCGACCGAGAGAACAAGACATTTTGACTCGTAATATAAATAGTTCTTAAAAATTTTGAAAATTAATGCTTTATCTTTGTAAAAATTAAACCTATTCAATGATATGTACTAATTTTAAATCGAGTTGGACATTTTCATTTCAAAATCATAGTTCAAAAGCTCTCCGTACTTACGCTCGTCGATAGCGCCAGCAGTCGTTTTGTCTAGCCACCGCGATTTACGTAGCAAACTGGAAAATTCCACATTAGTTAATTGATGTCGCTTGTCTTTGTATTTGCGTTAATGTGTTTCCGTTAGTCTATTGTTTATTCCGGTTCGGGTTGCAGTTTATTTAATTGCGAAATCAGTGAATGAGTTTTTGATTTTCCCATTGTGACACTATAAACAGTTTATTAACCATTAAAAAAATGTTATTAATGTAAGGGCAATATTGATTTTATTAAGTGAAAAAGTGATAGCCACGAACAAATTTAATACGGTATTTTGTTTAATGTGGAGCTATACCCTGGAAAATTTGTGGGGAAACATGATATCCCGTGAGTTTTTCCCATCTAAAATTTTAGTGATAGTGATAGGACTTCCGCTGTTTTTCTTGCAAGGTACTTATATCAACTTTTTTTTGAAAAATTTCGAGTATTGAAAATTAGATTATTTACCTGTATAATATGAAGTATGGTTTTTTGTTAAAAATATTGAGTAAACTAAAAGTCGGAGTTTGTTTACTTGTAATTAACACTACGTGGAAATTAATCTCAATAATTACGAAATCGAATTTGAAAATTCATTCGTAATTTGAAAGTTAATACTTTATTCGTAATTTGCTATAATTCTAGATAGTTTATTTTTATTATTTAAATTTGATAAAATTTCGCCTGTGTTAGTTCTTTTGCGAGCGCATTTTCTGTCCTTTGTTTTCCGAATACTCGCTCTATCTACTAGCTGAACGAACGAGAACAAATCATTTTGTAGTTAAAAGTTTGTTTAAACAATTAATACTTATGTTGCTTTTGTAGGAATTTAACACACATTTTCTTATCTTCCACCTGAATTATGGTTTAATTCAGCGAAAACAAGAAAAAAAAGTTGCATAGTTAATAACGCAGAATTATACTGGTTAAAACACTGAATTAATTATTTATTTTGACAAATTAATAATACATTACTTATTTCCTTATTTAAGTGTTTAAAACAATTCAGTTTTAAATAAATTATTGAATTTTGAGAATTGATATATTTTTTTTCATTTAATATGCATATGAAGCCTGTTGTGATTGATAAACTGAAAATTCCATCTACACATCTCATTAAAATAATTATTGCAGGGCATTCTGTATAAAACAAATATTACACTTTCGATTTTAGTGCATTAAAAATTAATAAAAGCCGAGCTGTTTGAAGTCATTTTCCGCAGTTTAACGGTACTTAAGCCGAGCTCGTTAGCTAGTCTAGCGGTAATACGGTCGCAGATCGTAGGTTGACTGCCTAGACGCTTAGTGAGGGTACCTTTAGCAGAGCGTTATTAGGTGGAATAGGCCAAACGGGCGACTGTAAGTCCGGCGGTGTATTACCCCTGTATTTACCACTGTTCCAGTTATCGGTTAATCGTC
>NW_020439064.1:53518-59850 GCF_000699045.2 Agrilus planipennis | reverse complement strand
AAACGTCTTAAGATTAAAATTAAAATTAAATCAAACAATTTCGGAATTTCACTTAAAACTTTATTAAAAACCCGATACGTATTTCGCCTTATAAGGACATCTTCAGGAGTAACAAAAACTATACTACCCCAAATTGTTTGATTTAATATTAATTTTAGCGTTGAATCATGTTTCACAAAGTGATAAAGGCAGATACCATTAAGTTATAGATAAAAACTGTTACTTTGTTTATTTACGACAGCGTACATTTGGGGGTAATATCCGGAAATTAATGAACTAGGGTTGAATGCTCTTTCATTGTATTTTACCATAATTGAGGGTTTTGTAGCCTATTTTTAATACGTTCTTATGTATAATAAATAGAGCTCTTTGTGTAGTCATAGGGTCTTTTCAAGTGTAAAAATTTATCTTTCTCCGAATACTTGCTCCCTTTAACAGTCGTTTGCTTGAGTAGTCGACCAACAGGACATTTTTCTCGTTTTAATATAAATAGCAAATAAGAATTTGTTTTTAAATTTAATGCGTACTATTATATGAAATAAACTTAATTAGCCTTATATTACAAAGAGAATGTGTTAGTTTCTCTATTTAATAGTATGCGGGGGCTGATTTCCGAAATTAACCAATCAAAGTTGAAAGATTTTTCATTGTTTTGAAGCTATCTAGGTGGTTGTGGTCTACTTTCAATATTTTTTAAATAGAAAAGGCTCATTTATTTCGAGCGTAATTATCTGTCTCTTATTCTCCGAATACTTGCTCTCTTTAACAGTCGTGTGCTTCAACGGCCGACCAGAACCAGACATTTCCCTGGTTTTAGTATAAATAGTAATTAAAAATTTGATTTGAATATTAATACGCCATCTATGTATAAATTAACCTTTTTTGAACTTGCATTAGAAGGAGAATGTGTTAGCTTCACCATTCTGTAATATGTGGGGTGTAATTTCGGAAATTAACCACCAAAAGTTGAAA
The DNA here is from genome assembly GCF_000699045.2 of Agrilus planipennis. Classification (NCBI taxonomy): domain Eukaryota; kingdom Metazoa; phylum Arthropoda; class Insecta; order Coleoptera; family Buprestidae; genus Agrilus; species Agrilus planipennis. Next base: position 58,878 of record NW_020439064.1, on the reverse strand, counting down.
GCTCTTTCATTGTTTTAAAGCTATACTATTATCGAGGTGGTTGTGGTCTACTTTCAATATTTTTAAGTAACCATTATTCTTCGAATACTTGTTCTCTTCAGTAATCCTAAAAAGCAATTAAAAATAGCCTTGAAGATTAATGCATCGTGTTGTTTGCTTCTCTGTATAATGGTATTTGGGGGCTGATTTCCAAAATTAAAGAATCAAAGTTGAAAGTTACTTCATTGTTTTAAATCTGTATGATCATCGAGGTTTTTGTGGTCCACTTTTGATATTTTTTAAAGATAAACAGGTTTCTTTTGATGTTAAGATTACTGTACCTTATTTCGAGCGGAACTGTCTATCTTTTATTTTCCGAATACTTGCTCTATTTAACAGTCGTACGCTTGAACGGTCGACCGAGAGAACAAGATATTTTGCTCGTATTAATATAAATAGCAAGCAAAAATTTATTTTGAATATTAATGCGTTATATTTGCGAAAATTGAACCTTGTATTACAAAGGGATTGTCTTAGTTTGTCTATTTAATAATATGTGGTAGCTAAATTCGGAAACGGAAGTACATAAGTAAAAAGCTCTTTCATTATTTCGAAAACTGTACCATTATGAAGGTGGTTAAAGCTTATTTTTAATGCTTTTGAAATATTTAAAACCATATTTTGTAGTTAAGGATAAATTTTTTGGCTTTTGTTCGAGCGTAACTTCTGTCTTCTATTATCCGAATACTTGCTCTCTTTAACAGTCGTGTGGTTGAACGGTCGATCGGGAGAACAAGACATTTTGGCTCGTTTTAGTATAAATAATCCTTAAAAATTTATTTTGAAAATTAATGCGTTATCTTTGTGTAAATTAAACCTTTTCAAGGCTTTTATTAAAGAGAATGTCTTGTGTGCCTATCTTATAGTATGTGGGAGTTAATATCGGAAACTACCGAACCAAAGTTACAAGCTCATTCATTGTTTGAAAACTATACCATTATCGAGGTGGTTGTAGCTTATTTTTAATATTTTTTTTTGTTATAATTTTTTTTGTTAAGAATGTATTTTCTGACTTGTTCGAGCGTAACTTTTTGTCGTTTATTATATGAATACTTGCTCTCTTTAACAGTCGTGTGCTTGACGGTCGTCCGAGGGAAAAAGTTATTTTGACTCGTTGTAATATAAATAGTTCTTAAAAATTTTGAAAATTAATGCTTTATCTTTGTAAAAATTAAACCTATTCAATGATATGTACTAATTTTAAATCGAGTTGGACATTTTCATTTCAAAATCATAGTTCAAAAGCTCTCCGTACTTACGCTCGTCGATAGCGCCAGCAGTCGTTTTGTCTAGCCACCGCGATTTACGTAGCAAACTGGAAAATTCCACATTAGTTAATTGATGTCGCTTGTCTTTGTATTTGCGTTAATGTGTTTCCGTTAGTCTATTGTTTATTCCGGTTCGGGTTGCAGTTTATTTAATTGCGAAATCAGTGAATGAGTTTTTGATTTTCCCATTGTGACACTATAAACAGTTTATTAACCATTAAAAAAATGTTATTAATGTAAGGGCAATATTGATTTTATTAAGTGAAAAAGTGATAGCCACGAACAAATTTAATACGGTATTTTGTTTAATGTGGAGCTATACCCTGGAAAATTTGTGGGGAAACATGATATCCCGTGAGTTTTTCCCATCTAAAATTTTAGTGATAGTGATAGGACTTCCGCTGTTTTTCTTGCAAGGTACTTATATCAACTTTTTTTTGAAAAATTTCGAGTATTGAAAATTAGATTATTTACCTGTATAATATGAAGTATGGTTTTTTGTTAAAAATATTGAGTAAACTAAAAGTCGGAGTTTGTTTACTTGTAATTAACACTACGTGGAAATTAATCTCAATAATTACGAAATCGAATTTGAAAATTCATTCGTAATTTGCTATAATTCTAGATAGTTTATTTTTATTATTTAAATTTGATAAAATTTCGCCTGTGTTAGTTCTTTTGCGAGCGCATTTTCTGTCCTTTGTATTCCGAATACTTGCTCTATCTACTAGCTGAACGAACGAGAACAAATCATTTTGTAGTTAAAAGTTTGTTTAAACAATTAATACTTATGTTGCTTTTGTAGGAATTTAACACACATTTTCTTATCTTCCACCTGAATTATGGTTTAATTCAGCGAAAACAAGAAAAAAAAGTTGCATAGTTAATAACGCAGAATTATACTGGTTAAAACACTGAATTAATTATTTATTTTGACAAATTAATAATACATTACTTATTTCCTTATTTAAGTGTTTAAAACAATTCAGTTTTAAATAAATTATTGAATTTTGAGAATTGATATATTTTTTTTCATTTAATATGCATATGAAGCCTGTTGTGATTGATAAACTGAAAATTCCATCTACACATCTCATTAAAATAATTATTGCAGGGCATTCTGTATAAAACAAATATTACACTTTCGATTTTAGTGCATTAAAAATTAATAAAAGCCGAGCTGTTTGAAGTCANACAAAGACCACCCTTTAATGGAGTCCATGAACCAGCAAAATGTATGGTTTATTAACTTTATTTTCCAAAACGTTATTTGTTTTGTGTACTTTATTAACAAATTAAGTAGATCTTATTAAAATATTTCCCTCATTTGGTCATCTTTTTTGTGCCTTTCCTTTCTAATTTTACAGTAGTAAGGTTTTCTTTCTTTTTATATACATTAGCTTTCAATTCAGAGTTTAGTTTCTCTTTTATTACTTATGTAATATTTAAATTTATTTACTAACTGTAGAACTTTTTACAGCATGTAAGGATTTTGAAGTTTACTTTAAGATTCCTGCAGCACGTGTAGGATGTTAGCTGTCGTGGGAATTCACCAACACCACCTTCGATGGGGTCCATCAACAAACAAAATGTAGGTTTTTATATATTGTATTTTTTAAAACTTCTTTTTTTTCGCATTATTTATCGAAAAATTGTGTAATCTTATTTTATGTAAATATTTTCTTTCTTTAGTTATCATATTTGTGCTTTTCCTTTCATTTCTTACTTGTTTTATTTACTTTAACTCTTAAATTAGAGAATATAATTTTCTTTATTTATTATCATGCAATGTTCGATTTAATTTACTAATTGTAGAATTTATTGTAGGTAATAGCACAGAATAGCACCAATACCAAATAACGAAGACGTCCAATAGCAAACAAAAGGTAAAATTTATTTACTTTATACTAAAATTTTTCTTTCTTTTTATCTACTTTATTAATACCATTAATAATTATCACTTCATTTCTTTAAATGAATCCTTTATTTTAATTTTTAAAACGTTTTTAGAACTTAATCTCTTTTTTTAGTTATTCTCTTAAACACTTTAATTGGAACTCAATTTTATTTTTTTTATTATTCTTTTCTTTTCTATTAACGATGGATTTTATTTACAGGCAGCAAGGACTTCAAGGGACTTCAGGATTGTTGCAGGGACATCAACCATTGTGGAATCGTCATCACCAATACCAGAAGGACATCAGCCATCGGTGGACCAACTTCGTCAAGGTAGGATATATTTGTTTTTTGTTTAGACTTTCTTTTTTATTCACTTTTGCATTTATTTAACTTTTCTTCAGATATTTCTTTCTTTTTAAAACTAATAAATAACCTCCTTTTTTCTTTATTAACATTTATCCAATGCTTTTCTTTTATTAACTTTAGAATATTTTTACAGGCAGAAGGAACTTCAAATCTACATCAGGACCCCTCCGACACATCAGCCATCGACTTCAGGATCGCTCCAGGGACATCAACTGTGGAATCGTCATCACCAATACCAGAAGGACATCAGCCATCGGTGGACCAACTTCGTCAAGTAGGATATATTTTTTTTTTTCAGACTTTCTTTTTTATTCACTTTAAACATTTACTTTTCTTCAGATGTTTCTTTCTTTTCAAAACTAATTAATAACTTACTTTTTTCTTTATTAACATTTATGCAATGCTTTTCTTTTATTAACTTTAGTATATTTTTACAGGCAGAAGGAACATCAGGACCCCTCCGACACATTAGGGACATCAGCCATCGTGGGATCACCATCGGGGGGACCGTTTTTAACGGGTGCGAATCCCTCCCAACGGTAAGGGCCATCTTCCAATGGCTAGAACCGCCTCCCAATGGTAAGAAGTCCCTTCCAACGTCGAGGATCATCATTCGTAGGTAAGACTTATCCCTCTGCGAACAGGAACACCTTCTAATTGCTTGAAGGTGATCCTATCCGCCGAAGTGTGGTACTTGTACCTCATCTTCTGCAGATACGATCATCTTTAAGCAATTTGAATGTGATTTCTGTTTGTATAGGTGTAAGTCAAGCCTGTGAATGACGATCTAAGTCGTTGTAAGGCACTTCTAACCACTGGGAAGTAGTTCTTGGTCATTGGATGGTGGCTGTTACTACTTGGGAGGGCATTCAATCCTGCTAAAAATGGTCCCGTGCGCGAACAGGGGACCCGCGTCCCCCACCGGCGTTTAATAACAAAAACGTTCGATGTAGGGATGCACCATTGAAAAAATTAAAAAATTGCATTTTTTATAATTGTTTTATTTATTTTTAAAAAAATGACGTACACTCCCCCCCTGTTTTTTGTTTCCCCCTGGCGACCCTCCCCTCCCTGTTACCGGCCCACCCTACCCCGCCCCGTCCCGCTCCGGGATCCGAAGTCCTCCAGGTCTGGAGACTCCCAAGATTGGAGGACTTCGCGATTACAGGATTCCAAGTGCGAAAACGTCGAATTTTGAAGATTTCGGAGTTAAAAAGTCCCGAAGGTGCAAAGATTTCGAAATTGGAGAGACCGTGAAGTTCATGTATTCGAGAGAGAAAAGTCTTTGCATCGAGTTCCCCGAATTCGAAAATTTCGAAGTAAGAAAACGCCAAAGTAACTTTGGCGTTTTCCCACCCCTGGATTTTCGAACCCTGAAAACCCGGAAGTACAAAGACTTCTTATCTCGAAGTCTTGAACTCCACAGACTTACCAATTCCTAGATCTTCGCATCCCGCGACCTTCGAACTTCGAAATCTTCGAAGTTCGACGTGTTCGTACCTGGAGATCCTGGAATTCGAAGTCTTCCAATCCTGGGGTCTTCAAACCCCGAAGACTTCGGATCCCGGAGTCCGCTGGTTCGGTCCCTCGATGTCCAGTGATGTCCTGGGGATGCTGGTGCTTCCCGCTGTTTCCTGATGCGTTGACCACACCTCCAGCAGGTCCGATTTCCATGACAGGTCCTGGGTAACTTTGCAGATTGTGACGCTCTAGCTGTTTACCTTCTCCTGCCTTGATTACTAAAAAAAAAACGAAGTTAGTAAATAAAATTAAAGATTATATAAAAAA
>NW_020439064.1:51431-53017 GCF_000699045.2 Agrilus planipennis | reverse complement strand
GGGACTTCCAGGTCTATTTCATAACTTCTTCAGCAAATGCACCATGGGATCGTCATTATCAACTCCAGGAAGGACATCAGCCATCGTGGGACCATCTTCGTGAAGGTAGGATTTATTTATTTTTGTCTTTCTATGTTCTTATCAATTATTAGAACATCTTTTTTGTTTACATTTGTTTTATTTCTTTTATTAACTTTAGGACTTTTTTACAGGTAGAAGGGGACTTCAAGTCTACAGCAGGACGGCTCCAACACATCAGGGACACCAGCCGCCGTGGGATCACCATCGGGGGGACCGTTTTTAACGGGTGCGAATCCCTCCCAACGGTAAGAGCCATCTTCCAATGGCTAGAACCGCCTCCCAATGGTAAGAAGTCCCTTCCAACGTCGAGGATCATCATTCATAGGTAAGACTTATCCCTCTGCGAACAGGAACACCTTCCAGTTGCTTGAAGGTGATCCTATCTGCCGGAGTATGGTACTTGTACCTTATCTTCCGCAGATGCGATCATCTTTAAGCAATTTGAATGTGATTTCTGTTTGCATAGGTGTAAGTCAAGCCTGTGAATGACGATCTAAGTCGTTGTAAGGCACTTCTAACCACTGGGAAGTAGTTCTTGGTCATTGGATGGTGGCTGTTACTACTTGGGAGGGCATTCAATCCTGCTGAAAATGGTCCCGTGCGCGAACAGGGGACCCGCGTCCCCCACCGGCGTTTAATAACAAAAACGTTCGATGTAGGGATGCACCATTGAAAAAATTAAAAAATTGCATTTTTTATAATTGTTTTATTTATTTTTAAAAAAATGACGTACACTCCCCCCCTGTTTTTTGTTTCCCCCTGGCGACCCTCCCCTCCCTGTTACCGGCCCACCCTACCCCGCCCCGTCCCGCTCCGGGATCCGAAGTCCTCCAGGTCTGGAGACTCCCAAGATTGGAGGACTTCGCGATTACAGGATTCCAAGTGCGAAAACGTCGAATTTTGAAGATTTCGGAGTTAAAAAGTCCCGAAGGTGCAAAGATTTCGAAATTGGAGAGACCGTGAAGTTCATGTATTCGAGATTAAAAGTCTTTGCACTTTTTCGAGTTCCCTGAATTCGAAAATTTCGAAGTAAGAAAACACCAAAGAAACTTTGGCGTTTTCCCACCCCTGGATTTTCGAACCCCGAAAACCCGGAAGTACAAAGACTTCTTATCTCGAAGTCTTGAACTCCACAGACTTACCAATTGCGAGATCTTCGCATCCCGCGACCTTCGAACTTCGAAATTTTCGAAATTCGACGTGTTCGTACCTGGAGATCCTGGAATTCGAAGTCTTCCAATCCTGGGGTCTTCATACCCCGAAGACTTCGGATCCCGGAGTCCGCTGGTTCGGTCCCTCGATGTCCAGTGATGTCCTGGGGATGCTGGTGCTTCCCGCTGTTTCCTGATGCGTTGACCACACCTCCAGCAGGTCCCACTTCCATGACGGGTCCTGGGCAACTTTGCAGATTGCGAGGCTCTAGCTGTTTACCTTCTCGTCTTGATTATTAAAAAAAAAAACGAAATTAAATTAAAGATTATATAAAAAATAACTAAAAAAGAGAA
>NW_020439064.1:13743-47743 GCF_000699045.2 Agrilus planipennis | reverse complement strand
GAACTTCGAAATTTTCGAAATTCGACGTGTTCGTACCTGGAGATCCTGGAATTCGAAGTCTTCCAATCCTGGGGTCTTCATACCCCGAAGACTTCGGATCCCGGAGTCCGCTGGTTCGGTCCCTCGATGTCCAGTGATGTCCTGGGGATGCTGGTGTTTCCCGCTGTTTCCTGATGCGTTGACCACACCTCCAGCAGGTTCCACTTCCATGACGGGTCCTGGGCAACTTTGCAGATTGCGAGGCTCTAGCTGTTTACCTTCTCGTCTTGATTATTAAAAAAAAAAACGAAATTAAATTAAAGATTATATAAAAAATAACTAAAAAAGAGAAATTAACTTTGAATAAAAAGTTAAAGCAAATAAAAAGAAAGAGACCATTTAAAACAGGGACACTCTGTGTTAAAGTAAAAAAAGAACGAAAAAGCATAAAGTAGTTAACTAAAAAAGGAAACAAGATCTGTTTAATAAATAGAATCCACAAAAATGAAAGAGTTAAAGAATGAAATAAATAAAGACTACCTTGTGCTTGTTGATGGACCCCAAGGAAGGTGGTCTTCGTTATCTGGTGTTTGCAGACTCCGCCAAAGATTAACAAGCTAGCTGACATCCTTCACGTGCTGGAGGAGTCCTGATGTAAACTTGAAATACCTAAAACGTCTTAAGAGTTAGTAAATTAAATAAAAGATAGAAGTAAAAACAAGAGACTAAGTTTTGAATAGAAACTTAACATAAACAAAAATATAGAAAAGCTTTAAATTGGTATAATTATTAAAATAAAAAAGATAACTAAAAAGGGAAATATTTGAAGAAAGGCAGATTAAAATAATTACCTTACGTTTGTTGATAGACTCCGTTGATGGCTGCCATCTTTATTTGCTAGAGGAATGTAGATGTAAACATCAGAGTCCCTAAGACCTATATATAGTCCTTCAATTAGTAAATAAACTACAAGATTTAATAGAACTAAATAAAAAAAGAAATTAAGTTCAGAGTAAAAAGTTAATGTAAATAACATCTACTTAATTTGCTAATGAAATACACAAAAAGTAAAAAGAATTAAAAAATAAAGTGAATTAGCCATACTTTTGGTTTGTTGATGTACGCCAAGGAAGATGGTCTTCGTTATCTGGTGTTAATGATCTGATACAGCCCCTTCTTGGTACTTACAATCACATTTGTTTCTCTCACTTGACTGTAACTGCAATTTAATTAAATTTAAGTTTGTTATATTTTTATTCTAAAATAAATAAATGCATGTTATGTGGACCAAACCATGAGCATGAAAACGTGAAATAATTAAATTACAACAGAAACATATTAGTACAAATACCTAATATTATAACCAGATCTTACTTTTTAGAATATATACACTTTTATTTAAATATTTAACTAAAAAACGTCTACCACAGCGATTCCTTTGTAATGAACTAAATGAGTCATCAACAAAATCCATAGACCAAATGTAATAACCATAGAGTCGTAATACGTCTTACGTAGTGTCTAAATAGAGGCTGGACGTCATATTTCTTTTTCCAATGCGACGAGTTTCATCGGTTTTAGTAGAAATAAATACATTCGCTGCAACAGTAAATTAATTATTAACAATTTTCTATTAACAACGGTTCTAAGGATGTTTTCGTAGAAATAATACTGTACTCTTATGCAGTTTGTTATTGCATTTTTATAATCTAAAAAGTCAGGCGTTTTTGATATCTTTACAAAAGATCATTTACTTATTTATCAAACAGTAATATGCCATCACCATTTTCTAGCTTTTCAATACAATTTCAATGTGTTACATTTGTAATGATAATAATTCTGATATAGAGTGAACTGATCATTCTTAAACGTATAATTTTTATTAAACATTATAATAATAGCACATAAAAAATACAATTCTTTTACATAGTGTTTTTTTACAATGTTCTCGTATAAAAATGTACTTAATATTCTTTTTAAATTTTCATAAGTGACAGTCATGGCCTGTTGTGTAAAAACTGAGATCGTGTGACGTTTGATCATAAATAAGAACAAAAAAGAGGAAAAAAGAAAACTTATTTACTATTATTTACAATTTTAAAGCCATTACTACCATTTATTCTTCACCAAACTTATATATATCACAATTTACAACTTTTAAGTTAACAAAAAAAAAAAACTTTTCTTACATAACTCAAACATTACCTTTTCTTAAAAATACTCCTTCATTGTATCAGTTGAAGATAACGATTTTCTTCAAGTAACGAACTTAATGAAGAGGTCATATCATTAACAACCATGTTGGAACTCGGAGGGTCGGTAGCGCATTTCGCAAGGGGCTGCGTGGTGGTGCTGCTCACCATGTCACTGTTACTCACCCACGACTGGCAATTTTGTACGTACTCTAAAGTTCGTTGATAGACATCCTGATGCATATTCACCTGCTGCACTGACTGTGGTTGACTGTTAGCATTATTACCACCGGTGGGAATTCCCGGCGACATTTGTGATTGACTTATGTCCTTGCACTGAATTTCGTTGTCGGTGCACTGATGAACACAATTATTTTGACGTCTGTTGTACAAGCTGAAATGGTTACTACAGTTTAAGCATGCATGACTTTTTTCAATATCAACAACGTTCCCATTGCAATTATTGTTGTAAGGCGGTTTGAAACAATTCTGGTCGAAATGATTGCAAGTTTTGGTCATTCGGACGTCGTTAGGTGTCGGAGGATTAGCACCGTTTAGGGGTTGGTCGTTGACAGTTTGAACGCAGGATAAACCGTGAGGTCGTGCTGAAGAGCCAAAATTCATTCCCCTACAACTGTACCCGTTGGTACTATTCAACTGATTGTTGTTACAACCGTCGGCGAAATTGTTTCGAGTGCATGTACTTTGGTAACTATGACTACCGCAAAAATTATTTGATCCCATGGGAACGTTAGAAGACAGGTAATTACTTTGGATCTGAGGACACTGATTACTATTACTATAGTTCATGTTTACGTTTCCGGAATGGCACATATTATGATTCCCAGGATACGGCTGCATCGGACTATTTTGATTCTGGCACATGAGATTTTGTACTTTGAGATTGCTGTCCCACGCGTTTCTGTGTTGGGCATGACAAATGTTGTGTGGATTTGTGGACTGGTTGTTAAAACATTGATTTTGCATCATGTTTGTAGATGTCATCATATTTTGCACCATCAAGTCTTGTCTGTTTTGGTTTTGCATGACAACATTACAGTTTTGAGGTACCATGGCGTTCTGCATCATGCCGGACTGATTTTGAAAACCAGATAGGCTTACTTGTGAACTACACCTACTCGGTAAAGAGGGCAGTATTTGATTTCCGTTCGAAATATGATTCATAACGTTCGGAGGTGGAGAATTAATCATTTGGTGATTGGTGGTGGGAGATGGTACCATCATTTGACTATTCATATTGTTTGATGAAGATGAATGCATCATGTGACCGACGTTATGTGCAACTGGAGAATGAGTCATGTGGTTGATATTGGATGCTGGTGAGTGAACCATTTGGATCATGGTGCCTGTAGATTGGGGAGAGGCGGCCATTTGCGAAACGTTTGAACCTGGGGACATTACTGAATTTTGCATATGAGATGGTACGGCCATCTGACTGAAGTTTTGGGAAGGAGGCGACATTATAACTTGATTTAAATTCACGTGTCCATCCTGTTGGTTTGTTTTAAGCTGCATCTGTTGATTTAACTGTACCATGGGCGAAAGCGTTGACACAACCTGATTGGTTTGCTGTTGATAAGGAGAAGCGAGTTGACTGTACTGTGGACTTCCGGGAACAGCCACATTTAAACTGGAAGTCTGATTCAGCACTTCTGCAGAACTACTAACAGGTTTCTGTTGAGTGTTATTGTTTAACGTACAATTTTTGGAAGGAGAATTGGTCCAGCAAGCAACGTTGCCGTCAGTGTTGTCGGCAACTTGATTCAAATAATGAACCATTTCATCTGGGATGACCAGTTTGTTTTCAACCATTTCCCCTTCACCCACTTCGTCCAGGACGACTGCTTGATTGGGGTGCAATTCAGACGATGCACCAGCACCTTTAAGGGGAGATAATGTAACGGATGCAGGTCGAGGAGGCGGACTTTTACGATCTGTAAGGGTATGGCAGGGCTCGGATAAACGTCTATTATCTACCCCCGACGACGAACTCGGAAGCGAAACTTCTGTGGGTAATTTGTTAAACAACCACGCTTGTTGAAATGCGTTCTGTTGGAGAGAAACATTTTGAGGCTGAAAAACGGAACAATTAAGTATTGTAATTAAAATAACTATTTAGTAGTTTTTTGTTTACCTGAAGAACCAAGTTATTATTACCGGAAGGTGATCCTTGCGTTTGTAATTTTTGTAATTGTCCGGCGAGAAGATGAGATGATGGGGGTGGTGGCAACGAAACACCGCCAGTTGTCGCGGTCGATAATTGACTCGATCTTCTCGAACTTCCGGCTGATATTGGATCGTAAACGGAACTTGGGCCAACGCCGGGTCTCATGTTTGATGTCTACAAGTAGAAAAATTAAAGATAGAAGACTAATTCGTAAATAAATATTTATATGCTTACTTGTGACGCAAGACTGCTCTTCCTGCTCATATCGGCACTTCTCATACTGCCATAACACGAACTCACGGTCGAATTACTGTCTCTCCTTAATTGTACTTGCGTTCCTCCGCCTCCGAGCGGTTGTAATCTCTGTTGTATGTCAGTCATTTGCATTTTACTTTGTGCAGGTGTAACTCCCCCTTCCATTTTCAAATCAGTTATTCTCCTGTTCAGATCAGTAATTCCGGCATTTTTTCGCGATATGCTCGATAAGTTAGACGATGGCTTCATTTGTAGTCGAGGTTTCACCCTGTTACGCGTTGCTGGACCGTTGTTTATCGTCACTCCACCGCCTCGGTCGGTTCCAATGCCTACCATTGCTCGTAGAACTTCAGGTAGATCTTCAATCTGAAGAAAAAGCCAAATATAAAGATGAAAAAAGACAATTCAATTAAAAAAGAATGCAAAAGTACTTCGAGATCTTCGGCATCGTACGGCCAAGATGGGTCATCGATAGGAACTGTTCTTTGAATGGTCGATATTCCATCACCGTTTCCTTCATCTTGACATCCACCTGTTCCCTGATTCACACCGAGGGGACTGCCTTGTTGCTGACTTGGTGAGTTTATGTCAGACTGTAACGAAAAATTCATTAGTTAAATAAAAAAAAAAGTAGATAACCTATTTGTGAAACCAAATGCATAAATACCTCCGACTTGATACTTGGGCTGCTCAGACTCGCTGTCTTATGGCTTTGCATGTCTTCGCTTCGCGGACTCGAATCCAAACCTGCTGAACCATCGTCGTTAGGCCCGTCAATACCTTTGTGCTTCTTGTTTGCATAGAATTCTGCTCCGTGTACGGTTTTAACGTGTTTTCTCAGGGAACTTGGATCTGTGTACCTTTTCGTACAACCCGGTGCCTTACAGACATACGGTTTCTGTAAAAAATAAATAAATAAATAAATAATGAAATGGGGGCCCTACTGTTGGTTATGATCACAAATAAAGGACAGTAACGGTTTTATTTTTGTTCTAAAATATGAACTTCTGTTTACCTCATTGCTATGAGTTCTATTCTGATGTTTGGCTCGGTCGGAAGCGTTGCTAAACGCCTTTGAACACCCGGGATATTCACAAGTGTACGGTTTTTCACCTGTGTGCGACCTAAGGTGGGTTTTTAAGTTTTCTAATCTCGAATACGCCTTGTAGCAACCTTCGAACTAAAAGATAACGAATATTATTGGTAAAGATCGCTTATACTACCATTAAAAAAAAACTTACGGTACACTTGTGCGGTTTTTCCCCCGTATGTCTACGCATATGAACTACCAACATGTACTGGGCTTTGAACGGTTTTTCAGCCCTGGAACACCCATCCCATCGACATACAAATGACTTTTTATTAGCGTGTATATGGTCGTTATTGATGTGCTGTAAAATATTGAATTGTCTTTAGATAAGGTGCAAAATAAACATGAACAGTACACAAACCTTTACTAAATCATCTTGCGTAGGAAATTCCGTACCGCAGTCTTTCCAATGACAATTCGTTTCAATAAAATCTCCCGGTTCATCTCGCAGATCAGCTTGATCACCTCCAGCTTCTGATCCTTGCATGCACTGCCCCGTTAATCCATTTGCGATGGGTTCTTTTTTTATTTTCGTTTTTTTGTCCGTTTCCAAATGAGGAATGTTATTCGTGTCGGATTTTTTTCGCCCGTCATGAATCGCGTCCGGCTTGGGAATATTCTGTCCGAGGCTGCTGCTGCTGTGAAGTGGATGATGGGGTAAGGAATACATGGGATGGTGAGAAGTTGGTGCGGGTGGTAGTGGTAGTAATGATCCAGCACTGCGAATGAGGTGTGCCTGGAGTTGTTGAAGGTGCATTCCGGGATGCATGCTACTAAGGGCTGGACTGATGGCTCCGGCCGATAAATGACCGTAAGAACCACTCGCGCTTGACGATCTCGATCCATTTACGATTGATGCCAAAGAATTTGGAGAAAAACGAATCATCGAATTTATATCGAAAGAGTCAGAATAGGGCGACGATGATAATGCTCGTTTACGAGATTGACGTAAACTGCCTGGTCGTGGACTATTTAGACGTGATCCTTACAAAAAAAAAACAAAATCAAAAATCTTACTGTTAAATTGCTACTTTATTTCGTACCTTCTATGCTATACGGAAATTCGCTACTTGTTAAAGTTGAATTAGGGTGTAGTTCGGTTAAACCTCTTGCGCCTATGTAATCTGGTGGCAGTCCAATGCCTACAATATATTATACATTATGCATATCTGTATAAAACATCTGCAGATGTAGGTGGTAGAGACAGACAGACCATGATAGCGTTAATTTTCACTATTTATTTAATTACCTTATATTTTGATAAACTATAAGAGCAATCACAATAATTATCTATTTTTAAACTATCACATTTAGGACAATAATTAAATAAAACGTTTAAAACCTTTCTGACATCCAAGGTAATATCCCCAGTTCGAGATTAGTACGTATGTATTGACTTTTGTTTGGAGTGGTACTTTCATCAAAATATTTTTGTAGATAAACAAAAGGAAAAATATTCGTACGAAGAAACAATATTCAGATAAAACGTATTAATATAAAGTTGTAGCTTTTTTTAAAACTCGAATAATTAATTTAGTACTTATCTATTTAAAAGAGGAAACATTTCGGAAATAACATTATTAGAAATATTTTGCGATATGTAAAACAATGATCAATTTCCTGCTCGGGGCGCTTCCTCGATTTTACGTACGTACCTGAAGATTATAGCAGTTATTGATTAACTAGGAAAAATTGTAACGGAAAATCGCATACACTAATTTATTTTCTTATTCATTTCTTATCTCGAGTGTCAATACGATATTACTCGACCATAAATTGAGGTTGCAAAAAACTATTGTATTATTAACGCATCAGTAAGCGGAAGTGCGAGGCAAATTCTGAATTTGATTGGCAACACCTACACACTTTGCAGGATGCTTATATATTCTTAATGAAAATTCTCACGATCGACGATCTCACGAGCTATCAACTAATCCACCTGACAAAGTTTGTATACATATATTACGTATTTATATTTCACTGTTTTCTATGTAGATAAATTTTGCTATGGGCTTAAAAAATAGTTTAAATTCAAATTATTTCCTTTGAGAACTAAATTTATGATGAGATATAAGGAGACGAAATTCGGAGAGATGGCGAGAGTGAGTGAAACATGAACTTCTCGGTTTGTGTGAGGTGAGATTTATTTAAGCTCATGTCATCGCCATATGGGCATAAAGTTGGCCAAACGTCTGAAAATAAACGACGACACGGGAAGCGACGTTTCAATATTCTGCACTGGAGCAAATAAATAAACATTTTTCCATTAAAATACACCAACAGTTAATACAACACGCACAAAAATAACAAACATGACGGTAGAAAAAATTAATTCCTGCTGTTAACAGACTTTGTATCATCACTTACTTAATAAAACTTTTTGTAAGAACGAAAACAGTAGCTAATAAAGTGTCAAAAAAAAATCGATAAGAAAATCAATTAATCTATATACGTATATGTACAAATAAAATTGAATCGACCATTAAAAACAAATATCTGTCCATCTGTCTGTTTGTACGGGGCAAATCTTCAAAACGATTTCGATGGGATTTTGCAAACGTAAACAGCACGTCGTCAGCAAGGATCTAGGCTACTTTTTTTATCAAAAATAATTTTCGGAGAAAAGAAAGTAAAAGTAAGTGTTATGTGTAAACAAATACCTACTTACTTTTGGATTTTCATATTGGTCGAAACAAAAGATTAAGAAATAAAGAACGTGAAATTGATTTTCAATTTTATAGAAACTGAATTTTTATTTGAGGAATTCTGAACGAAAGAAGAGGCGGATAAAGCCGACACAAAGACACAAAAATAAGTCATTAAACATCTCGAAGCGACCGAAAATAGATTATGAGTTTTGCCAGATGCTTGCATCAGGTCTCTTGCGTTTTTCAAACCTAATGTTAGTAAACATTCTTGTCTCATCAAAATTTAATGGAAGATCAAAAACATTATGACAGTCAAACTATTTGAAGTGGCAACGTTGATGTGGTATAATTTTTTTAATGTAGACGAAAGGAAGCCTTTTATTTAACCAACAGACAGACAAAATTTTCCTGGTCACAGAAATATCTACCTATACATATATCTACACGTTTAAAAACTATAAGAAGGTCGCTTTTAACAAACAGAGATCGCATATTTGTGCACGGTTAATGTGCATTATTGGAAAAACATTATCAAAGGTAAAATAATTCGAAAGTGGTTTGTATTCTGTCGAAACTGCCAGACGCGGATCGCGATTTGGATCTTATCAGCGCGTCGCGACCTTGTTGGAGCATACGAAATCCTAAAATGTAGCATCGTGCTACAGATGGCGTTTACTGCGCCATTTGTAGTATTTTCTAAAATTATCAAAGGTGTACGTACGCTGTGGGAAGAATTTAGAAGTTATTCAGATGTGGTATTATAGTAGGATATTAAAAATATCGCGAATAGAAAAAATAAAAGGCATTAGAGGTATTAGAAAGAGGAGAATGGAGGGCGTTATAAGAAAGAGGCGAGATAGGTTGGCAGAACATGAGGGGCTAGTTAGTGACATATTGGAAGCAGAAATAGGGGTTAACAGAGGTAAAAGTAGACCTAGATGAGATTATTGTTCGCAAATAAATCTCTAACCATTTGCAAAATTTTAGAAGTAGTGTTTTCGCTCAATGTGTATGTATGTCATATAATAGACACACAGTTATTTTAGTAATTCCTTTACGTTCGTTTTGATCAAAGAGGGTTTTTACATGTCCACATTCACGTAGCCCTTAATGTCCGAAAAGGTGTCCTATACCAACTTATCTCGCTAATTTCTTGTTGACTTATTCCATGACATCCTCTGTTTTCATACTCCTTATTTTTAACTTTAAAAAACTTTTTCTTATTGGACGTCTTAATATAACGGATAAATATGCATAATACGTAAGTTTTAAATATCTGACAAACACTGTTCATAATTTATTCCGAGACGTCGCCTATAAACTTGTCTTAATAAATTGAAGAAAAAAACGTAAAAATTATAACATTGTAATCACATGATGGGAAGTTTAAAATCGGACTAACTTAATACACACAGACAGATATTTACAATCTAATCTAATGCCGCTAAAACTGGATCCAGTCTGTGTAGAATGTAGAGTGGTACCGGAATAGTAGATAGAAGGATGTGGGCTTATTAGATCTGATACTTTAGAAAAAGATATCGATAAAGCGTCCACTTTACGACCTAAAGCCATGTTTGGAATCAAGCTGCGCGATCGCCGTCATTTTATTAGATATTAAAATATCGAACGAACCGATCATAAAAACAGCAAGTGGACATTTATGGTGGATACTCTTTGCTCGAAAATGTAAACGATTTCTAACGTGATATTTACATACTTATAGGTAAATAGTTACGCAAAGATACACGTACAATTACACCTGAAACTGGAAACTAATTTTAACTAGTTGTAAGCCAAAAATTCGGAAAAAACGGCCTATTTAAAAATTATACCTAATTAAGCGGTCTGAGATATTAAACTAAATTATAGATACAGCTACTTTAGTTCGCAACGACATAGTGGTTATTGAGACGAAATTTCAAAGAACTGAACAACTTTTTATATTTCAATTATCATCATCATCATCATCATCATAAGGTTTTCACCCCGAAGACTGCTTGGATACGCACTTTCATTTCTTCCTATCTGCAGCTAATCTTTGCATTTCTTAAAGACTAGAACAAGTTACATCTCTAATTAGCTATTTGCGAACAGTAATTTAATGTAGGTCTACCTCTGTCCCTCTTAACTTCTGTTTCTGCTTTTAACTCTAACCCTTTATATCTGAGAACCTTTTCTACCAATCTATCAGCTCTCTTTCTTGTTGACATCGATAGCCCCTTCTGCTCTTCTGCCTCTTCATTTCTACTCATCTTCACAATTAAATTTTAAAAGGATTAAAATTTAAAAGGAGCTGAATTAAAGTTTGTTTTGCTTTACGTAAACTAGTAAAGAAACCTTAGTGAACGCCAAATAGGTACATTAGAAACTTGTTAATTATTGGTAGGTTCAATTATGTTGGACAAGGTCCTTTTCTGATAACGATACCTATCGCCTTGTAGCTCCTATTTAAAGGCACCACCCCAAACAGAACAAGGTCTGTCCTAGGAGCGCTGATGAGAGCAATAGAGTTCGAAGTTATGATTCACGTTTGGCAGCTTCGACAAAGAACTGTTTTTTTTTTTATAATAACATACAGATATGTATGTACCTATCAAAACGCCGCTTTTGGACTTTCAGCGTATTGTATGCATTTGCCTGTACATATTTTCTTTCCTATCATCACTAAAATGTACATATTTTTAAATATTATGTTTGAATATAGAGATCTAAGGTTATAATAAACAAATTTTGCTCAACTTATCCACGTCACTTTAAACGATATCCTTTGCGTATTTTTCTTAAAGGCAGTATTTTATCCACAAATACCGAAATAAAAAACAAATGAATTATAAGTACTTACCGTGAAGAGATGCGGCTGCTGAATGTTGTAGAGAGTACAGGTACTCCATGTGGGGTGGCAGGCGGTAAGCAGGATGCAGCTCCCGACCGTGGAGCTGGAGG
Source organism: Agrilus planipennis (assembly GCF_000699045.2). Lineage (NCBI taxonomy): Eukaryota > Metazoa > Arthropoda > Insecta > Coleoptera > Buprestidae > Agrilus > Agrilus planipennis. The sequence continues at coordinate 36,445 of NW_020439064.1, read as the reverse complement.
CCTCCGCCAGGGTTACCGCTTACACTGTAAGAAACAAAATCAGTTCAATAAGTTACAATCGAAAGTTCCTTTTAGGGTATTTTGCCCTGATTTCACGGACAAAAGCGCAAAAATCATTCATCCTCAGTGTGGTTTTCAAACAGTAATCGGATGGGAACGAAGAAAAACGTAAAATTAACAAAGTTTGCACAGCGTTTCGTTACTTTATTGAAACTTCATAAGGCATATGATGTTGGATTGTATTAACTTTATTAAGAAAATAATCTTCTGGTATCGTATCAGTGATAATAATAATAATAGTTTATAAATCTTAACACTACGTTGATACCAAGCTACAAAAGTTTCTTTTTTTAATTAAACAGCAGCGTATGCCGAGCGTATGATCACTCATCACGTCCATTTTCGCCAATGAATAAATTGACTGTTGATATTGTTCTTCCAACTGTGGCACGCAAATTATAAAACAGAACGACAACAACAGAAACAATAAAGCCTTTTTAATTAATAATACAAGTAAAACTACACATATTTTAATTAGTGTATCCTTAGCATTGCCCTCTGATCTATACAATCGTTATCGCAATTCCGCATTTACGTCTGTCGCGCATTATCAAACACAAAAAATTGAAATTTCATTATTCATGTATATTTTGATTTTTTATTTATTTCCTTCAGTTTCTACCTACCTTAACATTGTTCAAAAACACGTAGGCAACGAATTTAAAATTAGATTTCTGTCCATAATCAAAATATTAATTAACACTAACTCGAAGGAATGTAGCAGCTTGAAAGATGTTGTTGATATTAATACAAAAGGGTCAAAAGTGCACATGTAGACAATTAAATTAATATTTCACGACCCGAGCAGCCGGTTTCTCGGGTTGCTTGTTATATTTTTCTGTACAATAAGACTAAACATGAAATGCCAATCACAACCAGTTTCGCCAAGCAAAAATTGAAACACATTCAATATATGTATATGCATACACTTAGACGATTACCATATACAAGGTGAAATGAATAAGCATCTATCTAAAGTAAAACTTGACAAAATACTCTACACATCGTACGAATTCAACATCAAATCACAATGAGATAGTTAAGAGAAATGCGCAAACTTTACAAAAAACTAAGTTACTTGTGAAGAAGACATAATACATCAGGTATTCCTTGAAACCGTGCAAACCAACGTAATTGGGGTTTCAAAGGCTAAAGCACTTTAAGTAAAGACTTTGGGTTTGGGGCTTGGATAACTATTAGTGAGGGATTTGTTCAGCTACGTGCCCATCAGTATATATATTCCCTTTTTATTAAAGTACCGAAAGAAAGAAGCGTTTAATATTACATTTTACTTTTTTATCACTTTTTGCAGTAAAGGTAACATTTTCCAGAAAAAATTCATATTATTTTCTGCCTAATTAAAAACAGCATTAACTGTTAATGCACTACACAGAAGACCAATTATCACATGAACGTTCATTTTGGTCTCACATTTCCTCATCACTGATTGTAAGTAACACGTTACATCCTGTTAAAAGAAGGAGTCAGAAGGAGAAATGTTGTAAAAATCTTTCAGAGTAAATTTCTCGTCTTATTTAGAGCTACACGTACGTACGTACGTACGTCCGTGTGTTTACATTATGTACCAGGTATACACACTTACCGTGACACACCTAAAATGCAATGGTCCGTTTGAATATGCATTACCTGCACACTACCATACTTGTATATATGTATATATTGTAGTTAGTTCTCGTAACCGTATGGTCCTTGCTGTTGACGTAATTAATTCAGGTTTCTTGAACACAACGGACAGTGCACGAACGGTTTTAATTGATTCTGATTTATTTTAGCTTCCTAGTATGCAGTTGGCTAGGTACACACTTGTGTGTGCCAACATTAGACATAATACAAGATCCTCGATTTTATTAAGTAAGAAGCCGGGTAGTAAGTAATTCTGGCTCAGTTTCTTCGACTAACCCATTGTAAAGTAAGAACGACGATTTTTTCCCCTGTTTCATGGTACACAGGTGAATTTAATCAGGAGCGGTATTATACCTAAGTGTCTCTACCAAAATTGGACACCGTAGGTGAATAGTCTTTTGTTAAAGCGTTACAGTCAACAAGCCGTTAAATATAATTTCCTTTTAAAAGACGGATTCATACAAATTGGATCCGGCGTACAGGTGTTCTTTTAAACTTCTTGACGCTTTAAATACCTATTTCAACTAGTTAAGAGCATTTTTTGAGAGACATAGCCCTAATGTGGGTATGTACCGATAAAAATGCAACGACAAACAATATTAGACGTTATTGTCATTAGTAAGTGAACATGCAGAGAATATTTTGAGACTTGTGACAACATACACGAAGTTAAGGAGAATGACTTGGGGTATTTAAATAGATTCAATCATTGAACAGATTTATATAAATACACCCATTTAATCCACGTTAAATGCAACAAGAACAACGAGTTCGCTTAGTCTTGCAAATAAATGTATCAAAAATGAGCTTCTTAACAAGGTGCTTGCATGGTTCTGCCGTACCTTTCCATTCATGAATATTTAATTTACCGATTTTAAGTATAGATAGTGAGGATTCACGGCTTGCGCTGGCATCGTGCCAATTACCAGTTCTTTCGCGATTTATCAGTTTCGTACTTACTTACTAAATACACCACCGCCGCCACCACCACCACCACCTCACCTCCTACATTCCAACTAAGTTTACCTAATACCAATGTGCATCTTCGTAGATACATGCATAAGTATACTTTATTTAGGTATACGGTCTTCATCATCATAAGATCTTAAACCCGAAGACTGGTTGGACACACATCGCCTCCACTTCATCCTAATATCATGAGCTAATCTGCTTCTAATAAACCTCTAACTTAACCCTCCATGTATCATCCTACCTTCCCTTTATCCTATTGATTTCCATTGCTCCCTTAGTTCTACTTCCTTTCTCATATATCCTCATTTAAACTTTTTCTATTCACTATCCACGGTACTTTCACCATTTGCTTCGTTCCCGAGCATACTAATAATTTTTTTTTGTCGAACGAGTCACAATCTTAGCGCTCCTTCCATCCTGAGTTATCGAAATCAGAAACTTGTAATTTTTCGTCTTCTATTGTTATATTAGTCACGATGGTTCTTATAAAACCAACTTTACTTTAGCGGTTTATCACTAAGGCGCCTCATAATTGTTTCTTTTGTTGGGACATCTTTATTAAGTGTTGGTATAGGATAAAAATTTTGAAAATATCAAATTTGCTTGTTGTCATGTGGAATCAATTGTCTGAAAGAGAAAATTAAGGGGCTCCGTCGGTCGAAGAACAACAACGACGACGAGTGCAACTGGACAACACAAAGAGGAACGCCACAATGTAGAAGGCGATGGCGATGGCGACGTTAAGGACAAAGAATTATGTAGAAAAGTTGGAGAAATCAGTCGCGAACATGTTCGAAGGCAGCTGAATAGTCGCAGTGCCTTGCGATTTTATCTACCATGAGACACGAACAAGATACGGTTGTTTATTTAGAACCTTTAACACCACCAAGCTCTTTATATGTAGATATATCCTGGATGGTTGCAGGTTGCCTTTTGCCTTTGATATACGTGACCATAGGCTAGATCGTTCCTTAGTCTGACAACAAACCGAACCAATAAAATTACCACTACTTTATACACTATCATCGTCACGCATTATTTACATATGTATACTTTTACGATTAAGTGGTGCCTACCTGCTAATATTTCCGAAATTTTTAAAAAAATTAAAACATACTAGATCGCCGAGCTTTTCAATTGGATATATGCTACATATGCAGCTCCCACCTACACGAATACGGTATTCACTTTCAAAAATCGAATATACCCAAGCACAAACTCTCTATTTTATCTATAAGACAAATAATAACGTCTTTTAGTTCAGAGAAATTCAGTTCGAGGTGACATTCCCTAAATTTAACTAACCATGAGACAAAAATTATTACTTAAGCTGGGTCTTTTATTATAGGTACCTACGGATATGAGGACGCTAAAGCTCTGAGAATTTCATCAACTACACAGTAAAAGTTCCCCAGAGTTTAAATATAGAATAGGAACTAGTTTGGAGTTGGTCACCTTTTCCACATTTTTCTCAGAAGAGTTATTTAGTGTTAAGTATTCGATAGTAGTCTGTTGCTTATCTCCATTTAAAACTGAAAAGCTGTTTTATGGTATCTATTTAACGTTCCATTTGACGGCATCATTTATATTACAGTTGTAAGGTCCTCCACGGTCCTCGCTCTTCTTATTATGTATACCTAATATTATACCTACCAACACGTATGCAGATACCTACACAGCTACACTAACTTGTTCTTTTTGTGTCTTCATTTTATTTAGATAATAAATTCTGGCCACGAAAAAACTCATTTAAAATGCAAAGAATTAATAAGTTAGGCGACAATAATGACTCTATACGATAGATAACGAGGTATCTAATAAACGAATTGATACTTTACTGCTATTTATAACAGCAACAATACTTAAATAATAATACGATTCGTTCGTCCAAACAATATGCCTAAAATCAATGACAAAATTTCCCATTTCCTTAAAGTAAGTATTAACTCTTAGGAAGAAGAACGGTTATCCTTCATATTATACTGAGTTTCCGATAAATGAAGGCCCAGCTTTTCACAATTTCACACTTCCTATTTTTCAAAAGCCCTTGAAAATTCTGACAATTTCGTTTCGTTTCTGACTTACATCTAACTTCCATCCTGCAATAGACCTACAGTGACGTGAATATTGTAAAGTGGTTATATTAAATTTGTAAAGAAAATGAAAGTTATATTTTCTTTTTTTTTCAGGGATTCTGCCAGCATGTGCCAGCTAACAAAATCGCCCATAAAATGTCAAATTCCCATAATCCATGATCGGTATCGTTGTAAATGTTTGAATCGTTATTTACTGGCCACCTCGTATATGTTATGTACCTACAATTGAGTAAATTCGTTTAATATGTCGAAATTAAATTGAATTGTATTCGAAGACGTTTTCATCAAATAACTGTAGGTGCTTGTTTAAGTTTGATTTAAAAAACTGCAGCGGGCTGCGACTATGCGGTGGATAATAATCGGCAAGCAAGTTAGTCTCGTTCGCCTAATGAAGTCATCCGCGTATTGAAATACACTAATTTAACTATCATCGAGAAATAATGGTCGGGCAGATGGTGCGAATTAAAAAGAACGCCTTTTTATCCTCGTAATTACCGTGCAGTTCAGTTGGCTAAAAGAGAATCCAACGAGGAGTAGTAGTAGTAGCAGCGTGGACCGAAATCAGACAGAGGAACCCGAGCAATAGCCAAGCAAGCGGACAGGCAGGCAGTCCACTACGTACGAGTATTTCGTTATCCTTTCTCGTCTGCTGCTTATACCACTCGTGATAGAGGTAGGTACGACTCACTCGTTCTCGCTGTAGTCACAGTCACAGTCACTGCTGCTGTTATGCCACCGCCACCGTCACCACTCGAGTGGGCGAACAGGCGTAAGTACCACCTGCCGATAAAGGATTGCAGTCTTAGTAAAATTCACTGTCCGGCCGATAGCATCTTACAACGGCCGTCCATTTCACACACGACCAAGTGCATCACTACCAACTATTTGGACCTCTCTCGGATCTGCTTTCTGCTCTCTTGCTCATGTGTCCGTGTCTCGTTGTCCATGTCCTTTCGCATTACGACGATGTGTAAGTGTAGTTAGTTCGTCTTCTTATTATTACTGCTGCCTGTTGGAGATGCCGGAGGAAGACCCAACTCCATTTCGGCTCTTCTTTTTCTACTCGCCCTGTTTGTTTAACATGTCACAATCACAATGTCGCACACCCCTTCCTCAACAATACTTGGGCGAATATGACGTAAGATTTCCATCTCTTCGAAAAATTGTTATTGCTACTGTTGTCGCTGATTAACGAAACAGACAAGTCTTTCAAATGGTCCATGCAGTGGTCAACGGTTACCTATTTAATTAGCTAATATTTACCATTTGTAAGTATATTGAGATAGGATGGCAGGACACCTTCCAAGACAAGAAGGACTAGTTAGAGACCAAATTATACTATTCACAAATATTTAACAATGGAACGGAACAACGGAAATACGATGATCGGCATTGCTTTTTGAAGAATTCAAACGTTATTAAGGTACTTACTTCAATAATAAAATTAATTGACTCCAATTTTGAACAGGTCGTATGTCTAAGCATTTAAATACTTTTAGGATGCACCAATCTGTTTTTTATAGTGTGTTTTTTTTTACGTTAGGGCATATTTATGTATACACATGTAGGTACCTAAGAAGTCGGAAAATAAAAAAAAATAAAAAACGGGACAAGCACCAACAAAGTTTGAATGATGATGAAGTTCTTAAAGCCGGTTTCTTCATGGGCTGTAATAAAGCTGTTTATCATCGTAACTCCCGACCTGCCCACGGATCCTCGATCCTCGATTCTCGATCGTAGATGTTTTGTAGGTATTAGTTATAGAAAAGGTATGCACATGTAGGAATGCAGATGAGTACGTACCTAAATAAATACCTAGTTAAAAACCTATTCTAACTATTAGGTAGGTAGCAGTCAACTTAAAAATTACATATTTGCAAATTAAGAAATATCCTGTTTGCCCTTTTAGGATAGCTGCTAATTAATTTGTTACCTAACGAAAAAATTTTCTTTGGCAATATTTAATTCGTTTTTATTAAAACAGCGCGAGTGGGTATTTGTCTTGACCGAGCGTTGAAGTCTCCAAACTTTTCTGACTTAATAGTAATGAAAATGCAAAATAAACTTCAATAGAACATGTAAAACAACATAAAATGATTTCAATACCTATTAACCAATATCAATTGTCTGCCTTGACCGATCATTGAAGTCTCCAATTAAAATTTCCAAGTTTAACAGTCAGAAGAAACTCATTTTTAAATAAAACAACACAAATGTTTGAAGTATAAATAATTGATTGTCTTGACCTATCGTTGAAGTTTCTAAAGTTTTCTGGCGTAATATAGCGGCAACTACACAAAAACTTGAATAAAACTTGTACGTACCTACACAAAACAAAACAAATAAGTGGAACGTAATCATATTCTGTCTTGACCGGTCGTTGAAGTCTCCAAGATTTTCCACTGTAATAGCCGCAAAATTTTAAAAAAAAAAACTCTAATAAAACCGGGAAACAAAACAAAGCGATTAAGTGAAATGTAACCGATCGTCTGTCTTTACCGATCGTTGAAGTCTCCAGGATTTTTCAACATAAAAGCCGCAAAATACAGAAAAAACACCAATAAAATTCGTACCTACATAAAATAAAAGACAAATAAGTGGAGCGTGACCAACAGCTTATCTTGACCGATCGTTGAAGACTCCAAGATTTTTCAGCATAATAGCCACAAAATTAAAACAAAAAACTTCAATACAACTCGGAAACAAAATAATATATATATAAGGAGCATGTAACCAACAGTCAATCTTGATCGATCGTTGAAGTCTACGATTTTTCAGCATAAAAGCCCAAAAAACATGACAAGTGAAACGCAATCAATCGATTGTTGAAGTTTTCAAAATTTTCCAGCATAATAGCCGCAATGTACAGAAAAACTTCAGTAAAATTCGTACCTACACAAAATAATAGACAAATAAATGGAATGTAATGAATTATCTGTCTTGCTCTATCGTTGAAGTCTCCACAATTTTCCGACGTAATAGCCGCAAAATTCAAAAAAACTTTAATAAAACTTATAAAACGAAACAATTCGAACAGATCGAATCATCGATTATATAAATTCATTATTTATCGTTAAACGTCGATAAATGATGAAATACACAAACAGTGTAGAATAATATCACAATAAAACAATAACGCAGCATAAAAATAATTCTAACAGCGAAACGCTTACGTCCACAACTAATTAGGTATTATAAGCAATAAAACGGTTAGTTTGCTCCTTAAGGATTAGCAATCATTTATTAATACTCATACCTGTACCTAACTGGATTGATTTAATTACTTAACATTTATACACGTTTAAAAGGTGAAATTTAATATCTTACGTGGAAACTTTAATTAATCGATATTTCAAAGACTTACATGAATCGAAATGTGCTGCTTCATATTCATTAAACGTCACAAAAGTCCAATTAAAACTTGTTAATGCGATTGTTTATATTCACGGGGAAGCACCTACATATATATATATGTATCTATCTGTGTAGGGATGTACCTATTTGTTTATTGTAAATAAACACACATACACACACACACACAATAAATAGGTAAACCCAAGTAAAATTGGGTACACTACAAAACACTTACTATTTTATTAAACGAACTACAAAAAAGCGTTTAACTATTCACGATTATCACCTATACCAATAACGGATAGTCTGAAATTGAAGGTTACTCAAGGTATTACGTATTTTTGTTTACATTATTTACTCGACGAATGGTCATTTGCACGAAAGATCGCAAAAGTTAACGATAAATAAGATGATGATGACAATGAAATAAGAAGAAAATGAAGAAAAACAATAACAACAGTGGTAGATAGATAGGAAGATGTGGCACGAATGCACGAACGAAACTGAACTTTGTGAGCCTGTACCTACCAAGCGAAGTCGGGGACCATCAGCGACGACCACCGGCCGACCACCCAGGCCGCTAGACCAATCTCAGCACAGAATGTCTTATTCCCGGGCCGACATTATAATAAAACACAATCACGGCGAAATAAGACCGCGAGGATGATTGAGCCATGCCTGAACGATGCGACGCGGTGCGGCGCAGCACGGCGCGGCGGCTGACTGCACAGACTATGCAAGGTAAACGAGCGAGCGAGCAATCCGAGAGATTGCGGCCGGGGGCGGTCATCGAGTTTGCCACGAGTAGTGTCACGTTGATGCTGCAGCATCGAGATCCGCGCCCCTTGTGACATTCTAATGATGGCTTGATCGAGTCGTTCGTTGTAGTCGATATTGCGCCGATGATAACTACCTACCACCAAACAGCTAATCGTTTCCTATTTTATACGATAGATATGAGTGAAGTTCGCTTGTAATATCCGTCATACTTTACTGCGCATGTATCGACTAACAACACCTCCAATTAGCTATAATTACTGTCTTAATTTGCGTTTTTCTGAATAGTTTTTAAAACTACAATTTATACATTTCGTTGACTATACTCCGGAATGGGGTTATGCCTTATGAGTTTTTCGCAAGGATCTTATGTGGCAAACCTAACACAAACAAGTAGGTAATTCCTTATGGGGATTCGATTAGGCCAACAGCGAATCGTACAATAGACATGCATGTCGCTGGTCAGTGTTTGTTGATAGTTAGCATAAAGAATTTGTTGGAAGAGTTGAAACGACGGACGTGCGCGAGTATCCGGCTCATTATTTGAGTCGAGTTTTATTTCTCCCCAGACGGACGACGTGCAAGCACTTACCTGTCACTTGGGTATTTCAGAGCTGTTGATTTCCACGTTACAGGTGTTAATGTTATATGAGAACATACATAAGTAAAAGCACACCAGTCTACAGTATGTCTTATGTAGTATTCAACCGACAACTTCCGAATCATTGGATATTTTGTAACAGTCCACAGTGACAAACTACAAAACGACTCGGACTGAACGGTCGTGGTCCAAATGAACTGTCAGGTCCAGACATCTTCAGCGGTACGTACTACGTTAATAATGTAGGCGCAGATTGTATCTCGAAGCAGCGCTGGATTTACACTAGGGACACTAGGGGCTAGTGCCAGGGGTGGCAAAATTTGGCGCTTGAAATTTTTTTTGCGTTATCAAAATTCCTTAAAAAAGTGTGCATTTACAAATAAGGCTGTTACTTTTTTCAATATTTCGACAGAAATATCTTTCAAAGGAGTCAATCGGTTGAGATACTATCCACAGCATTTGTTAACGTTTGTAAAACACAAACCGATAGCTGAGTACCAAATGTCGTATTCACTAAAAATCCGAATGTCGTTTCAAAAGAAAAAAAAACTTTTTGAAACTTTTAGTCAACAATATTTATAGTATTCGGCGTAGCTTTTGAGCTTTAGCTGTGATTTTAAAACGCCCAGATCTAATGAATACTCGATCTTCGGCCTGAAATCAATAACTTCCCAATTTTGAAAAATTAGTGGTCTTTATAGCGGAAAGTCGAAAAGTATTCTGTAAGTAGGTATATTGTGTAGAATATGGCTAATGGAGCAGTTCTCAGGGCGGCATTAGCGTTATCATTTCCTTCTATGTTTACTCGAAACCTTTATACATATAACCGCATACCTATATTATTATTTCAACCTCCATATACTTGTAGCTTAAGAAATTTATTGTTTTTTCTCCGTTACATGAAAACTGACAACTAATATTTGTGGCTTTTCGACGGGGCATTGTGGACATCAAAAGCAGACGGTGTTCCTCTGTCAAGTCATAATATATTTTTTACTTATTCATTACTGTCAGAAGCCAATTACAGACCGCCTATGCGAAAGTAACAATTAACATGTAAAAAGCTATTAATAACATCAGTTTGCATTAGCATAAGAGATGGTTATCGTCGAATTGATTTTTGATTTATTCTCGGCGATGAGCGCGCTCGGACAAGAAGTTTCACGAGAGAAAAGGCCACCCCTGACGCGATGGATCTTCAATCGGAAATAAATACATTACACTTTACCTTTTCAACATGTAATTTCTTCATTTGCACATAAATAATAACTTACGACAATTATGTGCATGGGTATTTATAACGTGTGTATCGTCCGAACGTATCAACACACACTAATAACCTTTCATTATATATTTATTTAACTAGGGAAGTGTGCAGAATCACAACGTCACGAGTCCGAAAATTGGTTATTGGACAGTATCTACTTTAACTCCTTTTTATACTGAGTAAATTCATTCACATTTCCCGATAATCAGATCGTGTCACATCTCTAACTATTTGCGAACACTAATGTATAATCTGGATTTTCCACAGTCCCCTTTTACTCTCATTTCTGCTCCTAATAGTAACCTACCTCTCAAAAGGTACCCTATCATCATATCTCCCATTTTATCCTCAGTTTTCCTACTTTTTCAAATTATAGTGACAAACTACACCATTTAGGCATACGCTATCTGCTATCAGTCTAATAGCAGACCAGCGCTTTCCCTGTCCTGTCTTCCAGTAACTATCTGGAGCGACAAATTTTTGGACTTGGTAACAAATTAGCGAAAAATTACAATGCTGATTTTATATATGTTTATATAAGAAATAGTCGAATATAGACCAACCTAGCTGAGTGTCTGGTTGTGTAAAATAAGTGTGTGTGTGTGTGTACGTTTGCGTCAAAGTAATTGAGATATGAGAGCTTATAGCAGAGGCACGGTCGATTGAGTCCCCGGGCTGTGGTTACATGGGCGGGCTTCGGCCACGATTCCGAAACCAGTAATTGCAGCAATTTTGTTTTCTCATACTTCATTGCACTCTTGCGCTGCTTGTTTTGCCCTTACTGATGCCTTCTTGCTTGATGACGCCTTTTGGCTCGATTTGATGGGCCGAGATTGGATTTCGTGAGTCGCTTTTTAACATTATGCTAAAGAAGTAAATATCTCGTACGGCTGCGAGCAACCTCTTCGTCCGCTGCATTAAATAAGTAATTTTCTTTGGAAACGGAACGGAACAACACTGAGCACTCACTCAATTTTAGTCGACTGCAACAAATCGTCGCCTATTTATTATACATATAATGTGTCCAACGTTAATTGATAACAAAAGAAATCACTCTAAAGTAAACTTGTTCTTCGAGATTTAAAATGTTATCAAATCAATCCAGGATATATCAAAAATTAATAGTGCTTCCGGAATGTTTCACATTAAGAATCGATCTTTCCATTCCTGACGCTTTTCTGAGCAATTAAATCGAATAAGTGATAGACACTACATTATGTTGTGTTACCATGGAGATTTTGCTCAGAGAATAATCTAAATATTATACATTTCAATGGATATACGTCTCCGGCTACAAAATTTCCTAATTTTTTCAAGTTTTCTCGGTTTTTTAGAAAGACAAAAAGCGAATTATTGACTTTTCGGAACTTTTCTAAAAAAAACCTCAGTACTTATATTAAGTAGTAGACATACGTTAGGCAGGTGCCTGATGTTTGTACCTTTGTATAACCACAAAACTAAACAATAGTCTGTAAATTCCATCAAAGGTCGTTCCTCCTCAGACGAAGGATCCAAGTGTTATGATAAATTAGTCGGGCCTACTCTATTTTCATGATTAATTTTCCCATCAAGACGCGAGTACCTGTTTGTTTTAATTATTTTCTCAACCATAAATCATGCTACACTGACGGATTTTCTTTTCGGATTGAGTGTTCTTGGTAATTGGCAAGACGACGGCATTGCCAGGCTGCCACCTTTCTTATTACAAACAATAGCTGGCAACTTAACACTACCTGCCACTATTTCCTTAATTCATTTGCAGCTCTAATAAAACTTGCTTATCTAACTATAACTATTCGGTAAACAATATAATTGCATTTCTATTATTGTTATTCAATATACACTAAGTAAATAACAGATGAAACAATTCTGAGTCAAGTATTAAATTTATCGAAATAACGATTCCTCCGCAACGTATCTAATTAGGTATAGCAGCGTTTATCTTTGTTCGATTCGTTGGGCCGCAAGTAACGAGTACAGGTAGGTATGTCTAGAAGAAGCTCTCTTCATTAATTAAATTCTTTTCGGTTTTAATCTTTCGTGTTCGATCTCTATCTATACAAAATAAAAAGAAGATTCCGTTTCTGTCGGTTATTTAACAGTGTGCGCGCTTCACCGACCACATATTAATTTCTGACAATACCCTCGGCATTCCCTACGTTTCAATCTGTCCCGTAAACAACACACTATGCCCCCTTTCGAAAACGGTTTCTTTATAAACAATAATAGTAAAGGACTCGCTCTAGAGTAACATCCACAGCATTTAACCATTAATCGTTTGCACGTTCCAGTTCAAAGGTAAAGGCTTTTGCAGTCAGTTAGTGATTCGAGTCTAAAGACCTAAATGCGCCATCAGAGGTGGAAGGACCTCTGAAGAAGTTCGGCACTCGTGCTAGCGAAACGTTAGGAAGCAACTCCAACCGACTATGGCCTTTAGACAGGAATTAGGACAGCACCAGAAAATGTCACACTGTAAAAGCATATACTTCCCACAATAATAATAATAATCAGGTATACAAAATTGTACAATGTACTGTTATCCATATATATTTTTAGCGTTAAATGTATATGTTTGTAATGAAAATTTGCGCAATTGTTTCTTCTGATTGATGAACGTGACCCGTTCATCTAAATTTGGACGTAGTGTAAAGTAATACACCAAAAGTCGATAAAAAGCGTACGCACCGAATCCAATTTATTATTTACTTATATGATCAATTTTAACTCTCCATCTTTCTATCCTTTTTTGCGTAAGCATACAAACCCAAAGTCCAGGAAACAATTGCATGCAATAGATAGCTTTCTTTTTGTCTTAGTATTACAAAGTTAAATTAAAAAAAAAAAATTGGTCTGAGCACATTTTGGTCGGTGCTAATACGACTAACTTCCCATTAGATAATACAGTTATTGTAAAGTACATTCGTTTCTAAAGTTTGAAAAAAACGCGGCACAATAATAAATAACAAACAATGTTTGAGAGTTCGTCATTTTATAAACCCATAAGAAACAGTATTTCGTCTGAGAAAACCGAATTGATAGAGTACTTGCATCAGTCAATTGGTAAATACTATTTTTTATTGTTTATCGATTGTTTATAACAATTCATTTTGTTATAAACAAATTTTTATTATAATATGTTATTATAATATGTTATTCCCTGTCTTGAATAATGATATTTCGTTATTATTGATTCCGTAACTTCATTGTTGTGATTAGATTAGAACGTATTTTAATTAAATTGTTTGTAATTAATTCGTTTTTTTTTTTATAAAAAAAAAACGGCTTGACCGATTTCGTTCAAATTTCTTTCAGATCTTCATTATGATAATATCTTTCGAAAAAATTTTGGTTGAGGGCGATATCTCAATCCGTTCTTGAGATATCGAAAACGAAAAAAATGCTGACATACGAACGTACGTACATACGTACGTACGTACGTACGTACGTACGTACGTACATACACACATCATCAAAAAAATTGGCTAGCATGCTACTAATATGTTAAAACGTGGAAATATAATGAAAATTCCGATTTCACTTTTCGACCCAATTACAATAACTTCCTAATGGGAAGTTAAAAAGTAACTACCATTTTCGCAGGGTATGAAATTTCCTACAACATATCCTGGGGGATAATACATTTGTAAAATCAAGGATTTAAAAAATTGAGCTTTCCGAAATCTAGCACTCAAATGGCACGTTTTTCTACTAACTAATTATTGAGAACTATTGGTTTAGTTAAAGTAACAGTTTTCACAAACATTTACAAAGGATTTGAAAAAAATCCATGCTTTATCTAAACCGTAGGAAGTTACGTAGAAGAAAAATAAAACTATGACGATTTTCATCGATGATTTGATGGCATAAAACATTTGTTAAATGCTGGTTGTTACTACTACAGGTGTATAATTCAGAAAAAGCTCGATGCAGAGACTAATTGAACGTCCAAGTTTTGCGGCAGGTGAATAAAAAGTTTCAGAAAAGGCGGTACAAGTGTTCTCGAGCATTGGTAAGAAGAATAACTTTTTAGAGCGGCGGCAAGCCTTTGATTGTTGCTGTCGGTATTTGCGAGTTCACGGACTGACTACACTACAAACTCTTCGCTCTTCGTTTCCTTTCCTTCTTCGTCTTTATCGTCTTCGTGTTTCGATCCGTCTCAGCGCCGGCCGCGGCCGTTTCAGACCAATCAAGCGAAAAGAGAAGCCAAAGACTATTCGTAACTTTCGATCGCGATACGATCATCTTCAAAGCTGCTGTTCAACTTAACTCCAATCAACTACAATTCCAAGCCTATTTTTAAAGCTACTTGATGGTTTATTATATTTAACGTGTGTATGACGGTTAATTTATTTCGTCACGTCGGGAAACGTTTCTTCACAGTCGCATCAGTTAAATATTAAAATATAAATAACATCCGAGTTTCGTGGCCGCTTTTCGATGATTCTTTTGCAATCGCCAATAGCAAAAAGTCCAAGTGTTTGAATACAATACACCCAGAAAAAATTGGTCTAATCTTACAACCGGTCGAGTCGTAAGGACCAAACGGCTTACTGTTCCTTGCAAATTATGAATAATGCATGGAGGCGGCGGGACAAAACCTGGTGCTGTGCTCCGAATCTGCTGCTGATTATAATTCGCGATGTCCATTGTTCTGTGCCGAATAAAAACGCCTTTACCTGCTGACATGTCCTCGATGAAGTTATATTTATACTACAATTAAGCCAATCGTAAACATCACAATGGTCCATCATCGAGACGGTTGAATGGAAACCGTTTAATAAAAAGAATAAAAAACGCAAACCCTAATTTACTGGAGATACGTTCCAAACCCGGCTTAATTACTGTTTCGCAAAAACTCAGGAGCACGATATTTTTCAACTACAACTGTAACCAGTTTTAGACAGTTATATCAATTTCATTGAACCTAATTAATTATTATCCGGCAGAACCTACAAAAATACAACACCTATACTAGGTGCTTTATAATATAAGATAAGATCTGTTAAAGTAAAATAGAACGTGTGTTGTTTTGAACTAGGCTTTGTTTAAATTTTAAGTATTAAAAATTCGGTTTATTGAGTATCCTTCTTGTACATTTGCAGAGGCTTTATTCAACAATTTGAGGGCCCAGTAAATTATACTGGGTACTTTAATTATTTGAATAGATTCAACTTGATGGCAACCACCGACTGAAAACGAAAAGAAAAAAGAAAACGAAGAGCACCGATGATAGGAGTTTTGTTGGGTCGTAACGCTTCGGTAAATCGATTGTTTCGTAAATCAATTTCACAGCAGTGTCTTAATTTAGCGGAATAGTATTACATACTTACATATTAGGTGGGTACGGTGCCGCTGTGGCTTATTCTACTGGCTCTGATCGACCAAGTGAAACAATTTGTACCGATCTAAACATCCCATCATCTACCTACTATCCGTTCTTTATAGATACATAGTTTGTTGACTATGCCGTAGAACAACAACGGCATAATGACGTGGTAAAGATGATAATATGCCGGGTTACAACAACAAGTAAACCCTCTTTCTTTCTTTCAGTTTTTTTTTTGTTCTTCAAAGTCTATCCGTTTGAGATGAATCGTGTAGAACAATCTTGCTTTATTAGCGGTGAGGTTTTAGTAAAGAATCCGCCAGTTTTTGTATCGTGTCGAAAAAAAGTGGAAAAGATCATGAGTTAACTCGAAAAAGCGGTCCTATTGTCTCGGTAAGCAGCAAATAAGCTTTCAAAGCGGGCAACGACGGCTCGGGAAATTAATGCTTACTCACAAACGAACTACAAATGGACATTTACATACCGTTTCAAGTCATCTATTTTTTATTTTCTTTCTTCAAATTTCTCTATGTTTCAACCATAATACCATCATTTGTAATCACACAATTTGTAAGTGCAGGTATCCAACGAGATTTAAAATAGGCTGCTTTTCAAGACTAGATTGGATGCAGATTACATGTAGGTTTACACATAGCACCCATGGCAGAATCCAGGGTTCACTACAACCTAGCTGTCGATTTCCATAAGTTCCTTGGAAATCCTCCACAGTGAATTCCATATCATTATTCGGCTGCTGACCACAAACATTCCCCAAAAACATAAATGTACTAGTACTCGGTGTGGCAAATTAAACTGCTTTATGTATGAAACAAGAACAAGAAATTATTTCACATAGAGGAAGAAATTAACAATATCTTTTTGACTTTTGCCTAATTTCGATATTCTAGACTAGTTAGTTAGTATGGCAGAATGCCAGAAACTGGGTCTTTCTACCGGACTATGAGGCTGTAGATTTTACTATTTGGCTCTAATTTCAAGCATTTGTTAACTGCATTTTGACGAATTCTAAAGCAGAGTGAAATTCTCGAAAACCGCGAGTTCTTTTTTTTTAGACCCTGGATAGATTTATCATCGAACATCAAGTGCATTAGATATTATGGTGTATTAGCAAGGATTTACTTTTCTTTGTTATTTTAAATTAGTGTCAAGCGATAATCTGAAATGTGGCGAATAAGATATCATCGATGTGTTTAAAATTCATGGCTGACTTGTAATCGGAAATCTATTGAGCTGTAAGCACAAACGAGAAACACACACGTGTCATAAAACAACGTTCTAACTTGGTTATCGAGAAGCAAGCGCATCCTGAATTATTTATTATGTGATTAATACCTCGAGTTTCGCCCGACTCTATTTATATGTTGCATAGCTCGTTTTTACGCTATCGTACCTACATCTTCGAATGCATAAACAACTTGGCCGAAGAAAACGAATGCCAGGCATAGGATTAACCACTTTCAACTGAACTGACCATTATTACCATTAGCTAAATACTTAAACTTTGTACGGCACAACTGTTGTGAAATTGCTAGTTCAAAACTTTAGTCATAGGTACATCAATCTATACCAATGGCGGTAAAGTTTCTACCTAATTTTCGTAGAGAGAAAAAAAAAAAGAAACGGTAGCATCTTGCACCTTGTATCTATAACGTTTTAGAATTAATAAATTTTAACTATGTGGCCATTGTAATTTTAGATTTTGCCAAAGAGAAAACAATGAGATTGCAGCAAATAAAGCAAAGAAAATAACCTAAGTGCAGCACGCTGAACAATGGAGAGCAACACAACATAAACTAACTTGAGACCATAAACAACTAAAATTCGCACATGCTGCACGAACTGCATAACCACGTCTACATGTACACATATACATATATATATATATTACATACATACAAACATATAGATACACACACTACTAATGTATTATACCTCTAATAACGGGACGACAAAGTTTTTCACCCGACTGCCGTGACTGCAATTATCCTGAACCGCATAGGAACATCGTCAAAACCTTTGTCCCTTCAATTTGCCTTAAACCCTTAATAAATTTATAACACATCTTCTAATCATCTAATTTAAGTAGATAACTGTAGATAATGTAAAAATTAATGTGCGGGAGTTTTGCCTTGCTGGTAGTGAGTACCACCATTCATGCATAGAAAAGTACTGCATTTTGTAAGGCTAACGTAGCAATAAAACTGAACAAAAAGTTCGTATTGGTCGATATTCGGCATGCCGACGAGATCCAATAAGATTTAAATCGCGATCCATGACTGACTTTTTGTTGTTCTGTGTTGTTTCGCGCAAACCATGTGTATGCCGTATAAGCAATATCCGTAATATTCATAGGTCACAATTTACTTGTTGCCTTCTACGTTTCCGCTACTTTTAAATCTAGAACTGTTTTGTAGAGTAGCAGCATAAAAATGATTTATAAATCAAGATTATAACTCTTGAGTAGGTAAAAAAGCCGCTTGTGTTTGTTTTTCTTAGGTAATTAATATAATAAATTACAAGTTTTCAACGTTGTAAGTCTGTGGAAATTACACCTAACGATAAATCCGATAAAATAGGTACATCAACTAATTGATGCGTCCTCCCAGATGGCATACGCTATTAATTTTCATGTTGTGCCTACGCGCGTGGATAAGTAATTATTTCTCTTCGCATCTTCTATCTACTTCCCCTTTCGTTAGTAGACGAATACTTTTGTCCATTTTTATTATTTTCCATTGTGACAGTTATGGTCGATTCCAATGTACGACAAAGCAAACAATAAATCGCAAGTTAATTCTAGTATACCCATCAGTTTGTTATTGGAGGCGAGTAATAAAACCATCACGTTGGAGAAATTTTGTAGCAGTATTGGACCTTTACCGATTTAGAAGTAACACAATTTCGACAGACACCTCATAAAATCTAACATCTGCCGCATTTACAGGTAGTATCAAACACCAAGACGAATGGGAACACGATTGAATTAAAATATATGCAAAAAGGTTACATTTTTAATAATATCGCAGTATATAAACTTATCAGAAAATGAATTATCCGACTTACTGTTTTGGCTACTTATATAACAGTAACATTGTAGCAAATGTTTCAGCCACGATAGATACATACCCAACCAGGGCAAAACCCCCGCCAAAATAATTTCAAGCCTTACGCCTTTAGCTCTTACCGTAATTTAGCCCTTGAAACCCCAGTAGCACTTTAAAATAGACTTGGGCATTTTAGTTCAGTAAAAAGAGCGCTCAACTTAGTTCATTATTCTTCCCAGAACTAGTTCGCATTTATAATTTATTAGTTCGCTGTTAATGCGCTTTAGGTTCGAAGAAGATAGAGACCCTTTAATCTATGATGAAATTATCTGATACTGATTTACATCACATCAAATTTTCGAGAAAATCTTACTGCTGTTCCAGGACTCCGAAACCGCCAAAATACATTTGAAAAAGAATGGACTGTCGGTAAAACAACCAATGCTGTTGTACAAATTTCCGTTGTTTCAGGTTAGGAGGTATAAAATGAGTCTCTTCCGCCTAGGTCTTGTAGTTTAAATATACGATCGCCCTGTCGAATTAGTTCGTCCGTGAACTTGCAAAAGCCTATTTTAAAATCCGAGAAATTTACTTCGTAAGCAACTGCATTCAAATCCCTATGCACGTTGAAATCCCTTTGAATTACCCTGTAGAACTGGAAGTACATTTTAAAGCACAAAACCCTAAAGCATTGCTCGCTTTGGCATATATCTAAGTTGGAAAATTCTACAAAAATAGAAAGTTGAAACAACGAAATCCTTGTTCCAAACTATTTCTACAGATACACGTACATAGATTGCTGTCGGTAAAAGTTTTCTTTGAAAGGAGGCAGTTAAAGTGAGGCACTCATGCCATGGCTTGTAATAAAGTAGACGCTTCTTAGAAGTATTTCAGTGCCGGTAGGGGAGGTTTTGTGTAAAAGAAAATAAAGGACGTTGCGACTGAGCGAGCGGATGTGGGTGCATTTTAGAAAGCCCTTATATTGCTCTCTATGAAATACGTTTAAGTACCTGAAAAGCTTCACCTAATGACAGATTATCTTTGACAAAGCGCACAAAAACAACAGTGAACAGTGCTACGCCAAAAGGAACATTCTACTGGTCACGCTTTTGTAAGAAAAAAGTAGTTTTCTAAAATAAACTACCTTTCCTGTAAAACGTTCAGTGTAATAAATAATGCTCAGCAGAACTTGATAAAGCTGAAGCGAAACAAATGTGTCGTTCCTAAATAAAATTTTTTGAAAAGTTTGGAAGTTGTCGTTTATTTAAGATAATCGAATATCATTTTTCACCAAGTAGTGTACGCTCATAATTCACGGTTTAAATTCAGTTCCGATTGTGGAACTTTGGTGACAATTGCTCATTTTTAATTGGTATTGGAACGATTACCTACATACTAACAATATCGATGATGAAGTTCCTAGCGTCTGACGTGTTGTTTAGAGCGCTGTAAACAAGGCCGCTTTTCACCCGTAAATAAAGAAGCACAACACGCATAATTAAACCGGAATGCCATCAGGTAAATAATAGACCCATTGTTAAGACATTCTGCGGCTGCTACGTCCAAAATATCAACCGTGTGGTAAAAAGTACGAATACTTGCTACTCAACCACCCCGACCACGACCACCATACGTACAAATACAGACAAACCCATCGGCTTCTGTACATGTATACCAATTACGCCATGGCGATGCCTATTCGATACAAATTGGTCCATTTGACCATTCTTTTCACGACTTAGTCAAATTTCTACTCGATAGAACGGACGATGAGTTTTTCAAAATTGAACAGATCAGCAATTGATGCATCGAAATCACTGTTTAGAACTTGTTACTTATCATCATTATTGTTGATGTCGAGAGAGAAAAAAAGTGGTCGCATATAACCCCCATCGGCGACGCGTTTTTATTATTATGGTGTCTTGTGAAGGCACGAGCGATTGTGCGGGACAGGGACAGGGACAGGTACAAGGAACAGGGACAGAGGGACAGCGAGTGTACAGGCGACGAATGGAGCGCTGGTCCGACACCGGCGGGTAACAATGGACTTAACCGCGGTATCACGACGGCCGTGAGCTTACACGGGATGGATTTCACGGTCATAAATCGTGAATCCTAGCGCGATAGCATCTGACCTCGAGATACAAACATGGCACGCCCACGGACTCTAGACAACTAAATCAATTTCTATATTGTAGATACAGATAAGTTGCGCTCTTTACCTTCCTTTTCGTGCGTGTATGTGCCTACCTATACAAATACACAAGTACACCGAGCAATGGAATCCAATCCATCAACTATGTAGCTCTATTGTTTCCTACAAAAATCCACGTACCTCACCTTTTCTCCCTTCGCAGATAGGGTAAAAACTATTTGCGATTGACGATAAATGAAGAATCCAAAGAACGGAAACACTTGATTTAATTAAGTTTCCCAAAAAGATTTTTGATAAATCTAGCGTGTTTCGGCAGCTATAGATCATCTTCAAAGAGCTTTTCTACAAACGGCAGTCATTTTATCCGTGAATCCCACAACAAATCGTAAAGTTTTACTTCATTAAAAATACTTCACCAAGTACAGACCGAACACTCGATTTCAGATTTCGGTTATTAAACATTTTCATTGTAAATTGAAATTAATCACGTTGTTGTATGTCATTTGTTGGACCATTTCTGTTGGTTGGCACAGTCGTTCGCTAACGAGTCCCCGATCTCCCTTAATTATGTCGTCTTAAAAACGTTAGGCATTATTTTTAGAGAACACGACCGAAAGACAGACGGAACGAAATGAGACGAACGCCTTCTTCCTTTCTTCAGTTTCTTCGAACGAGAATCGGAGTAATCTAAACGCGAACTCGCTTATGGTAAATGGAGTGTTGGCAGCGCGACTATTAAGCAAAAAGGTGGCTCTAATTAGAGCGATATTATGCTAATAATCCGGAACAGAGTGCGATGGTGAAGAGACTCTTAATACTCCTGTAACACGAAACATCATTCCGACGTTAGCAGAGACACTTTTCTATAGACAATACAATACGGCAAATTCAACAGTAAAAGGTGGTCGCTTTTTTTTGCACAATTGTGTAGACAAAAGAATAAAAAATAAGAATTAATAAGGTACACATTATAAACTTATCGCCATCATCATCATCATCATCACCATCAGCGTCGTCATTCCGAAAAGTGGTTGGACATACCTCCACCTCCACATATTCCTAGTACCTTGAATCAATCTTAATACCTCCCAAAAACCAGAACGCCCTACATCCCTATTTACGAACTGTAAACATAATACTACTGTATCATACGTAAATGTAAAGATTCTAATTTTCAGTCCTTGTGTACGAGGGTGGATTGATAAGTTTCCGGCCTGACCAAGAAAAACAAGGTTTTTAAAAATTTTTTTTTTTTATTTCTCAACATAATCTCCTCCAAGGCTGATACATTTCTCATAGCGGTGTTCCAGTCTATTAATGCCATCTCTATAGACTGATTCGTCAAGCTCCTCAAAATAACCATTTACAGCTTCGATTACTTCTTC
>NW_020439064.1:0-12760 GCF_000699045.2 Agrilus planipennis | reverse complement strand
CAACTTATTCTGATCTCATCCACACAGAACAACAGGAAGTCAGTCGGCAGGGTTCACAATTTCAAAACGAACACACTAATAATCTTTTTTCGTCTCTTTAATTTCCTTCGGCATATTTCTTGTTAATCAAGACAAACTCCAATCTAGTCAGACACGACACATTTTTTATACTTCGTAGGTAATTATTATCGAAGACTATACTATAATAACTAAGTCGGTAGGTATATTTAAATTTAAATAATACGCCTATCTCAAAATGACTTATTTGCCTTTTTCTTGTGCTGTACAGGAAGTGCCTGGGGTGCCATACTTGTGCGTGTTATTTAAGACGTCTCCGTCTATAAAATGACGACAACTTGGCGAGAAATCAAAGGTCCTTTCCTTTAGTTGCTCTCTGGTAAATTATGGCAGTCTTAATGCACTTCTGTCGCCAATAAGTAGCTTTTTCTAATTTATAGAACAGATAATGAATCTCACAAACAAGATGGTAAAATCGGAAGGACAGAAGCAGTAATATCGTATTTACTTAAGTGACCGAAAAGATTCAAACACTTTAAACCTGCCGATTCAATTCACAATATGCAAAAAAGCGCCATGTGATAACCATCGCCACAAACTGTTATTATGTTCTAAGTATTATCAAACATACTAACGCATTTTTCACGATGTTCATTTATCACAATTTTAATTAGACAAAAGCAGCACGCACGGAATAAATTTTAATCAAACATTTAGCACGATAAACTTTTGATCTTTATTTTAATGAATGTCTATAAGTAGGTACGTATATCGCTCCAATGAATTAATGATCTGTAACTATCATCAGACGAGTTATCAATTAAAGCAAGTTGAAAACAATTGCAGTTGTTTCACTCATGTGATAATGGAAACGAAATCATTTACTTAAATATAAGTACGCAACCTCATAATGTTTACAATTAAATTTTGAATTTATTTACCTTTTTCTACAACTGTAATCATTCTTATGTCACAATAATCCACAAAAATTAAAAATAGTATCTATCAACAATTTATTCCCGTCGAAGAGCCTTCCTGTGTGAATGACTAAATGTAAGTCCGACACCCCACTAGACTCTAGTCAATAAATAATAGGAGGATTATGTACGACAAAGATTTACTCTAAATCCGCGATTTGCAACATATCTGAAGAAATGGAAAGCTATTAAACGTTAGTATGGTCAATAAAATTGACGGCGCAAAGGTGCAGACTTCCAGGTTGTCACTCATAAAACTTTACGACAGCATCTGTAGCCAAGACAATTTGAACCAACATAAAAAAATCTAAACAGATAAAATGTTTCTACCATAAACATACAGTAGATATCGTTTATAACGACGTCGAAAGGACTGACCGTGGATGACTATATCCAAAAAACCGTAAGATAATGCTCAAAAATATATAAGCAGCAAGGTAGAATTTCTTTTAACTTCCTTTTAAAATTTGATTATAAATGCGAAAAGCTGTTTGAACTACTAAAACTATAGTATACCCAAAATAACACTAGCTAGCCTAACGTTCCCTCAGTCTATTCTAATATTGGCACTATTACCTATATTATCTATATTTCTGTGCTACGTACTACATTAATCGGGTGTATCTGCAATGAAAGACTTACATAAGGCAGAAGCAATAAATATTTAGTAGTTACATAAAGTAGGGAGAAATTCGTTCGGAAGCGTCCAAAGCAAATTTAACCACGGCTACGTGTTTAAATATTGAATCCGAGTTGTCAGTCGACTTCTACTACATAACTTATTGTTGTATGCAGTGCCAATATTTGTTTTTACCATTCAGTAGCGCGCACGACTACGACAAACTAGTAAACGAATATAAAATAGAGGCCAAATTGGTATGAATGAATGTCACACTATTGGCTTTTAGAAGCAACGCGCAAATTAATGAACAAACGTTATTTTCTTACGCATCACACATATTCGCACACACTTTTTACCTATATTTACACTATCCATAACACCTGATTTTCATAAACAGTAGTAAATATCTCTCTCTACACATACACATTTACTTTTGTTATTAGCATTTAACAACTTGCTATGTTATTATTATCATTAATTGCTTTTATGAAGACCACGCAAACACACTAAGACATCCGCATATGCACATGCAGATACGGATGCGGATGAATGCGACCTATGACTCGTAATAAAAATTTTCGAAAAATAATTGTAACATCGTCTCATGTTTATTAAAAAAGTTATTATTAATCCGAAAAAACCATTGCGATTGTTGTAAGTAAACATTAAAAATTGATTGATACTGAACCACTGAGGAATTAATAACGGATTCGAAACTTTTTAAATGTTATTCGAACGCCATCATGTCGAAAATTTAGATGAAACGTATTCTCTCTCTTGGATTTTCTCATCTCTAACGCAAGATGCGTAAGCAGCTTGCGCCGGTCAATTATTATGCTTAAAGAGTTTAAAACGCAGTGTCCATAATGCGATGCTCGGTCGATGGAGACAGAAAGAGATATAAATACATAAGAAAAAGAAGAGGGAAGAAGCCTGAGATATGTTAATATTGAGATGTAAATTGGAGAGCCGAGCTTGCGTGGTGTTAATGTGTGTGTTTGTTGAATACAGGTTGTAATAGAGCCGCATTCCAACGACGGAGGCGACATCGACCATTAAAATGTGGAGTTATCCTAAGTTGTGTGGACGCACTACGGACTATGCGGACTCGCCAAGCAGACGCTTCCTTGTGTACTGGTTTTGGTCCGTGCACGGTGACGATTAGTTAGTTAAATTACCGAATGATCAAGAAACCAACGGACCCAATAAAGCGGTAAAATACGGCGACACGAAGAATAAAAACTAAATAAATTACGCATAAATTAACCCGCTATTTGTATATCTATACGTACATCTACATCCACTCTAACACCAGAGTTGGGCAGAGTTTTAGTACTCTCTGCTTACAAATGCGTTTTCAGTCCTTTCAAGGCATGGAAATACCGTAACGGAAGCCCTTTCATGAAAAAGTACATAAAAATGCTTTATAATCTGAACTTAAAGGGCCTTAAAATGCTTGGCGATTTGAATCTATGTAACTGCTTTTGATGTAATTGCTAATTCCAAGTCCTTAGATTTTAAAATGTAATTGGGGTTTCAGTAATTCAAGGAAGTATTTCGGTCTTGGAACTTTGTGATGAAGGTTTTGGCCAGCTCTGAGTAAGACTTTACGAAATTAACGAGCTGTTATCAGTTAAATTTCAGTAACCGCTTTAGCTTTTTGCGCTTCTAAAAAAACTCCTACCTACTAAATAAATATGTAGTCTTGATTAGCCTATTTCCTTTCTCATTATCCCGATAAAGATACACCCACGTAATGATTTGCACACAGGATTACAACAGTCCACGAATGCATCATGTAGAATAGAAAGTTTCGGTGTCTCAAAATTAGAATGAACATGATCCTCTGATTGTTTTCGGTGCTATTTGGGTGTGGACTGCTACTGGCTTTAGTGTTGTCATAATAAATGCAAATTAGAACAAGAATAATGTAGCGCAAAGACGAATGCTTATTCGTAATTATCTATTTACCAAGATGCGTATATATGTAAATGACCGCCACTTTGCATAATATACTAAATATTTAACGATAGTGCGACAACAATTAGTAATTGTTCCAAGTAAATAAAACGAACCATTGATTTGTTAACGTGTATCGTTTCTAATTTAAACAGATGAATTAAATTAAGTAGGTACTAGTATCAAAATAAGGGTTGACGATTTTATTGTTAACACTTTGTACAATTCTCTATGACTGTGCATTCATTTTATAACTCCATTTCAGCTCTCAAACGAACTGAAAAATCATTGGGCGTTTAAAAATAGACACATACCTATAAAAGAGGATGTTGAACTTTAAGTTGTAACTCCGATTTTAAAATAACAACACTGTCTAAAATAAATGTAAATAAAATAATAGAACCGAACGAAACAGAAAATTAGTCATCTTTGATTTGCATTGTCAGAACTTCCATTAAAAAAAGGACAAAAAACGAAGTAATGTATAGACAAATTTTTTCGAAAATAAGAATACCTGCATGATTAGTGTTAACATAAAAGAACGTTTAATTATAACATTTAACTTCAATGATTTAAAAAAAAAATGACAAATGAACAGCAGAACAAAACAGAAGAAACGATAAGATGTAGTGCAGAAAAAGTGCAAAAACTGCAATCGCTCGAATATAAAGAGAAAAAGGTCACAGCCAATTGGCGAACATTAATTAGCTATTGGAACAAATAGAAACTGATACGAATGTGCCGCCAATTTAATCGCTTTAATTATTGGCGCGTCGAGGAAGATTCGAAACGAATTAGCAAAATTTGCGAGTGGTCAAACCGAGTTATTGACCTTCAGAGGAGAGTGGAACTTCAAATATCCATTGCATCGGTTAAGTTTAAGCCAAAGCATGTTGGCCGCGGATCGTCGGTTCGAACATTCGCCGAACTCCGCGCGCTCGTTCGCCCGCAGGCCGAGCGGCCCGCGAGGTTCTTTCTCATACGAACGCGAACCTCCTCATTCATCCACGCGCGTGATCCAAACTGCTCCCATTTAATATGTCTCTATAAAACGAGGCGGGCGCAATTAAAAATTGCACTTAATGATAACATTTAGATGCGAACCGCTTCGCCGCAGTTATTCCAACGTCGCTTACGCCTTTGCCTTCACCAACGACAGCAACAAAAAAAGCCGCAGGTAGAACGCAGCCAACAACCACCTTAATTACCACACAAGCAAAGACAATTGCAGGCAACAATTCCCGGATGATAACCGAATCTACATATACGTAAAAATATATATTACACAGGAACATGCAAACATTTAAATTGTATATGGATACAAGGTGTCCAGGAAACTTTCCCTCAAAGTGGCGATGATAGAATCAATAAGCGACTTTAAAATTAAATATCTGACATTAAACGATACTAAATCAACCGAAAATCAGTACTCTCTTTGATGTAGAATTGATAACCAATTGAATACAATCAATGAGACGTCAAGTTCAGAAGTCGTGATCTGACATTTACCATGTAAACTTTTGACTTCGTTCTTTGGTGGATTTACTTCTTCAATTGAATTGTTTGCGTTACTGAGTTGATGCGGGCATTCAAAGTTTGAGTCTGTTCTTTGGTGACCCATTGTCTACTTACATTCAATTAATTTAACACTTACACACCAGACGGGATTGCACTGAACGATTTAGTGTCATTTGATGTGGACATGGTTAAAAGTCAATAAGTTATTTGACTTTAAAATCGCCCATTTATTCTATCTAGCGCCCCGTGTTTTCTTCAAGTAATTTTTTGATAAAACTATCAAAAATATTGAATTCCTGTATACCTTAACTAAAAAAAAACTAGAACCATATTACACATATCTAAATTTTTAGAGGAATTTAATTTCATCATTTCTACGCGTTTATACGAAGGCATAGAAGGTTTAAACACAATTTTGTTTTTTGTGTGGTCTAAATAAACTGTTAGGTCTGGACCTTTCGTTGGCAACTGTGGCTGACATCTTTATGACTACTTCGTTGACAACGTAGGAAGGTTATATCTCGAAATCTTGGTAACACTCACGTTGTCAACGCAATACCACTGAAGATGTCAGCCGCAGTTGCCAGCGAAACGTCTGGAACTAAACTAACAATTCGTTTAGACCACGGCCTTTCAGACCGACTCGTGATCATACCCAGCGGTGTTGTGGTAGTTGTTGTCTGCGATTTAATTTCCCTAGGATAGATTAGGATTGGGTTAGATTAGGTTTGGTTCAACCGTGTAAACAAAAGACTGTACACAATTACAACAGTCCCTTCGTTCGTTTTGTCTTTACCTACCCTAAAATTATGATTCTAACCTTACCGAACTTAATGAGGAGGTATTAAAATAGTAGTAGGAGAACAGGGGCGTTATGGAAGTCGATACCTTCTCAGACACGACCGGCTAATTAGAGACCTATTAGAATCAGAAACAGAGTTACTAAGAAGGGTAGAAGTAGACTTTTTAGATTGCTGTTTACAAATTGTTCAAGGATGTAGGATGGTATAGTTTTAGGGAAATGCGAAGATTAAATCATAATAGGAAGCAAATATATTATGATAAATTTAGGTAGAACTTAAAACAACGATTCTGCCGATCTTACAACCTTTTCTTTTAACTAACAACAACATTTTCGCAGCTACTTTGCCGCGATCGATAACGATTTATTACTCTAAACGTTTCGTTGCTCATTGTTGACAGTATCGTCAGCGGTGACCGAACTTGGGGCTTCAACATAACTGTGTTGTACCAACGAGACTCCTGCGATAATTTATTTTGATTGATTAAATAGTGGCTTTGGATATGTTTCGTTAGTGGTGTGTATCTTGTGGTAAATCGTAGGAGCGCAGACGTTTGAAAAGGTGCAATGAATACGTATGTGTACGTAGATGTCCCATGATTACCCGTCTCGCTTAAGCGGATTAGAGTTCGACAATATTGAAAACACGCATAAGCCGGGGACATTCTTATAATCCACAGTGACTAATCGTTCCATTCGATCACGCACACAATCGGATTAAGTTTCATGTGCAATTTTACAAAAGCATAAAATACCTATATGAAGCACAATTTATTAGGAGTACTTAATACTTATCTAAGTAAGTATTTTCGAGATGGTGAGAAGAACAAGTCATTTCTCAAGTGCTTTTACAAATGAACAATAAAGAAAAACCGACAAAATGTTTTATCCCTCATCTGCAGTGATTCGCTTGAAACGGAATAGGAATGCATAAAGTAAAATATGATTGTAAGAAGCAGGGGCGCAACAGCGTTACAGTTTGACTGGGTGCTCCCATCCTAATACTACCTATAAATATTTAAATACTGCGGATGTGTATAAGCTGAAAAGATCGAGTTCGGCTGCTCATTTACGAGCTCGAACTATTTGAACCTAACTTTCAAGTTGGGTTATTATCTGAATCGACTGGAATTGACTGGGTGCCCAACCCAATCGAGTGGGAGCTCAGGCACCCTTGGATCCCTTCTTGTTGCGCCCCTGGTAAGAAGGGTCATACATCAAATGTAGTTTGTTAAAAAGCCTTATGGATAATTCAAATATTTCCTCTTGGATGGAACATATCGGCTGCCTTTCGTTGATGCGAAAGAGAGAAGTTACCAAGAGACCTAAGATCGTGTTTAGATGTTTTGAAACGATACAATGTCCAAAAAGGGGCATTCAATACTTTTTATGGTAACATACCCTGACGAAGAGGGATGGTGAAACGCAGCGGCCGGTGGTTGCATCCTCGGATCCCAGATATACCTTCCTTCGTGTGTCCTTTGGTCCACGGGCAGAGGTGCGTGAAAAGCGGCAAAAGCCGACGGAAATTGTAGCGGCAGACCCGCAGACATGGCTGCTTGAAAATCCGCCTCTTTCTCGGGCATAGCACTTGTCACATAACATCCGGACTGTCGAGCATTATCTATTAATTCTAGACAATAATGACCGAGAAGATGAGGACTTCCGCAATTCGAGCACGCGCGCTTCTACAACATACATCCGTCGATCGGATTCGAAAATATCACGCTCACGCTTTATTGTACATTATTCAAACAACTTCCGCATTCAAAATTTTCATTTTACAAAACTACCACGGAAAGAAAGTTGTCCAGTGGTACTTGTTTTTTTGAGTTCTTATTGTAATAATTCGAATGTTTATAAATTCATGTTTCCATCATCACTTGAAGCACTCAAATTTCGCAAAGGCACATCACATAGTCATATTATTCAAAAATTACTTGCGGATGTCAGTTGTTTGTATTGTAATAAGAAGATTGTAGGGTTGTCGTTTTATAACAGAACAAATATTGTCTTTAATTAAAAGATCATCGTTGCAACATCGATTAGAATAACGCTTCTTAACAAGAAACGATTAAGTTAAGAGTAATATTATAAGGCACATGTTTACGGACAAATGGTTGAGCTCGCTACACTCTAAACTCAAGGCAACGGGGAACTAACGAGAACGAGAGGCAGGCAACAGTTGACAGCCAGCCTTACAACTCAACTAACGAGTATAGGAGAGGGGACCGAGGGGAGGGGCCTGAGCACCTCGCCACCCGAGAATGGACTTGCATTATTTTCCACACACACACAAACCTACACACCAAGACCAGTGGTGGAGTAAACATTATTTATTTACTTACTTTAACACACTGATCAATGACTATCTAGATAGTTATAGTAGATAAATAAACGCATAGGCATCGGTTTAAGCTTCCTCAACATCTACATAAGCCAACAACTGTACTTATTAATCAACCAGTTGTAGTGTTACTTGTATTGACAATTGTAAATTGCGACTCAACATGTGCCAATATTTCCTGTTGTCCATATCTTAAATCCAAGAAACAATAAAACGATGTGCGATACAAAATAAATTAGCTTTACAAGTACGAAACAAATTGAAGTCAAACATCACAATGCTTCTTAAACTTATCACAAGAAAAGTAGGATCACCTGGCACGCAGGGACCTTATCTTGCTAGAGGTAAAAATATAGAACTTTTCGTATTCTTGCGGAAAACAGTATAAGAGAGTTACGAGATTTTGAGAAAATCGGGTTTAAAGTTGCCAGAATTTTAATTTCGACCTAAAACCGAGTGATAATAACGTGGCAGGACACCCAGCAATATAAAAAATAACCACCTATTGTTTTACCTAATTATTTAATTATAATGTAAGTTTAACACAGCGACGACTACGCCACTGGTAGTCTGTGGTATCGCCTCTAGTGACTTCATTAATGGAACCAGGCGCGTTATAATTGAGTCAGAAAGAGACGGAAGACATTGAGTACCCAGCTTCCAAACGGGCCCATAACTACAGAACAACTTTCGGTAGATTTTCGGACTTTACACGATACAACAAACAAAACCTAATATAGGCGATAATTCGATAAGTTCCAGTTTAGCGGAAAATGAAATGTTTTTTAGACAACAAATTTAGGCGATTTTCCTCTACATATTCGTTTTTTTCTGGTAGGGAGACAAAATTGTAGTCAACATTAATAACTTATTCATAAACGTTCCCTCCCGGATGAAATTCTATTACTACAGGGGAAACATGCATAACTTTAGATAGATGCTACCCACCATCAGACGTGACTTTTTTAATGTGTTAATTTACATTAGAATTTTTATGTGTTTATTTAGGCAGCTCGTCTTAAACGGTAATGTTTATGTTCAGCCTAAAGTCGAATGAAACCTGGCACACACGGTTTAATTGCTTGCTCTAAGTAAATAGTAGTCAGTAGTCCTCCGGAGTTATGTTTGTCATGTATCTTGTGCATATCCAGATATTATGTAGGTACATATAACGTATAAACCATAAGTAGCAGCTTATAAAATTATTTTCTGAACTCTTACACAGCCCAAATAGGGTAATGAATGAAAAATCCATACATTCATTACTATTTAAAAATATTCACGTTGTTTTCGTTATAAGATGTTTTTGACAATAGGACAACATCTACATATAGCTTCATTGTTAAATTATTGTACAGTAACTTTTAAAGAGGTGTACCTAATAATTATAGGTATGTGTTAAAATAACAGTTACACTACGAACTGAAAAAGGCAGGTCAGTATTTAAAACAAGAGTGTACAAGTAGAGCTCGTGGCTAGAATATGTCGACTGCTGACAAACAAAGTTTAAAATTAACTTACCGGATATGTGCATGTACACACGTTCTGTTTTCCAATGGAATACTAATAAACGAATACGTACACTGAGTAAAGTGCGTATAAAAACACTCTATGACTATTAATTTTACATAACTTTATACAAATACTTATATGTGCCTGTATTATATAGGTACATAAATATGTACAATGGTAATTATGGGTCCGTCCATAAAATATATCTTATTTCCTTCCTTATTTTCCCCTAATTTCTTACGAATGTCTAACTTGGTAACGTTACAGTACATCCCCTTCCATTAATATTACGTCACGTTAGTTCACCTACACCCGTCTTTCGGTGAATTTTTGATATTACATTTTTCCTATTTAGTAACCTTCCTGCCTTATAAATTCATGCTAGCCTAAGCCTCTACTCATTCCTCTAACTTCATACGAATATTATGTAGAGAAATATATATATACAATAAATATATAAACAAAACGCAGAATAAGTGTGATAAAGATTTAGCCTTTAACTTTAATTATGTTTGCTGTTTGGTATGGATCCAAGTACATTAGATGCCGAATGATGTGTCTAATTTTTCATTTTCAGTAGTGTAACAGTGTAAGCTTCACCTGAAAAAAAACCCTAATTCTTCATCATAAAAGTAGAAGAGTAAGAGGCCGTAACGTTCACTGGTTCACTAGGTCTTTATGTGCAAAACGTAAGCAAACGAATTCCAAATGTAATCCATTTTAACGCTTCAAAAAGTGTACGCATTGTGATTTTACGTCTTTGGATAACAATTCGTTGTCGTAAGTAGAGGACAACCGCATCGAAGGTATCTATTCATCGAAACGAAGGCACAGAAAAGAATTTTTCGCCTTTGTAAAGGTTGATATATTTATTAGGGGTTTACATTTTTACCACCTAAAAGGTATTCACTTTGTGCTCCCTCGCAATTTTACCTGACCGAGTTCGACTTGATTCTCCAGTCACGAGTTGTTAAGTAATTTCTACGTTATTATCCGAAGACAACACGTTTAATTCTATTCTTTTCAGGTTGTCCAAAATTAGTAATAAGCAGTAGATAACTTAATTCGTAATAAAAACAAATTCAGGAGCACAAGTGCTTGAAGCAATTACTACCTTATTTGCAGTAGCGAATACTGTGCGAGTAGGGAGTATGTAGTAGGTAGCGAATAGCGGTTTAGCATCAGCAAAGTTGGAACAACTTAATCATACATATAGTAGTCAGCAAACAGGCTGAAAATTCACGTCACTTATATCAATGTCGGCAGATTGACGAGCAGATACATGTAAAATGTGACTGCGGTAAACCTTGTCAAGCCATCGCCGCTGCTCTACACTAGGAACAAACTGGAAATACCACAAATTTGGACTGGCGTTGCTTTACTTTTTCATTCCTTGCCAACCAAAACTGGACATTGTATTTATAGGTACACGAAACAGGAATAGAATAATCATTAAAGACTGACAATGTCGTAAATGCAATGTAAAGATCCAACAGGGTGCAAACTCAAATTCTAACTTTTGGTGATGCAAACATAATGGAAACCGTACAGAGAACAGTGCGCCAATTTATTTGTCGCTCACGTTAAAATAATGACGAAAGTGTAGCGCGACACCAAATATTCACCAATTTTACTGAAACGAGTCAGATCGAGAAGTCGAGATTCCATTTTATAACTCGACCAAAGTCTACCTGACGCCGATAAGACGATGCAACACTAAAAAAACGTTGTCTTCCTCAGGACCATTTGTTTTCGTTTTAATGGTCACAGAAAGTGGCGCAATATCTTTCGAACATTTCGTTCCAGCACGCCCTTGTCTACCTCCTCCCGACCATAACAATAAACATAAAACTGAGAAGAGTTTCAGGTCAGATGGTACCGTGACTGACAAAATCAACATGTCTTCATTTTATCATTTCAACACTTCCATTCCAACAGAATCCAGCTCAACTATTCTCTATACGTACCGTATTCATTGAAAATTCAATTCTTCTAAGCATTTAAACTACCCAATAAGTTCCACGAAATATTGCAATTTTATTAACATTTTCAAGACTATTTTATTTACTTGCAGCATGTGTCGATAGATATAAAAGTTCTTTACGAAACCTGAAACGGTAAGGGCAACGGCAACCGATCATACAAACGTGATAATAGAATTGAAAAAACGTAACTTGTGAAAATTTATATGCAATTAGCAATCTTTGTTTTTATCTGGTTTTCCATAATAAAATCATCTTGAAAGTTTGAACAGTTAAATTGTCAGATGGGCTTAGGTAAAATTTAGTGATTGGTTTTCGTTGTCGGGAAGTCATAAATAAAAGATAATTAAGGAGAGAGGAGGCATTTCTAGTGAAATATACACAAATCTCATCTATTGTGGGTCCTGTTAAAATTGGTGAGTTGAAAATCACCTTGACCGTCATGTACGAACACCCACTTTACGGCCGGGTTCTTTTTGGATACTGCTGTCTTCTACTTGTGGTCAGTGGTAAATACATACAGGTATACTCTTACATAAATATGTATAAATGTACATACATAGAAGTGGTAGGTAGTTGTATCTAGGCAGTACATAGTGTGATGGCAATGGTATAAGATGGTTGTCAGATATACCTATACGTTAGGTTGTTGTAGATACAAAGAGCCCCGAATGAGCGCGGTCTCACAAAGTGGAATATAATAATAAGGCAGGTTACCACGAATGGTGTCATTTAGGTCCAACGAGGCGTCTCAAAAGACCCGAAAACACTAACGATTTTTCTGACAACCGTGATTTAAACTTACAAACGTACGAATGGAGATATCGTCCGTTGTCTTCCACATTTCTCACTAAAAAGGAAATTACTCCTTTTCCAATTTTAATGCTCTAAGATCAATCATCCAAATACCACATGACAATACGAATGACTATTAAATCAGCAAATTTTGACATTAACTGAAGTTGTGTATGATAAATTTACTGACTGCTGCGATCCAATTTATTTCTGTTGAAACACACAAAT
>NW_020439063.1:100475-103977 GCF_000699045.2 Agrilus planipennis | reverse complement strand
TTAGCATCCTATTTTTACAGGAAGTGGTATTATATTCTGAGTTCCCTGTGTGATTACATCTTTCCTGCTTTCAAAATAAAGCAGTGTAATTGTAAAATAAAAAAGAGGGTAAATGTCTAGATGATGGCTTTCATCCCCTTCGGGGATGGAGGTGGGTGGTATCGAAAGAGGAGGTCTCCACCACCACTGTACCATAAAAAATTCGTGGCGGTCTTAGCCCCATAAAAAGTTATGGGGGTTAGATGAGGGTGAGGGTAGGGGGGATCGAAAGACGGTGGTCACCTGAGTAAAACCCCATAAAAAATTTGCGGCGGTCTTACCCCCATAAAATGTTATGGGGTTGAAAGTTGATTATTTTGACAGTTTTCATACACTATAATTCAAATAAAATTCAATAAAAAAAAATTTTTCAAGCGGGTGGAGGTGGGGGATCGAAAGAGGGTGGTCACTTGAACAAAACCCNACCTTTACCTTTGAAAGTAGTATAACTCAATTCGTTCATACTTCCAGATATTTAAAGTGTTTACGTTTGATTTGGTTTAAAACCTTTTAATTAATCATTTGGAATAATACATTTTACACGATCTAAATATTTTATACCGTGGGAACAATAATATTGTTGAATTATTTAGGTCTTCCTTGGCCCATGAACACCGAATAGTGTGGATTAGACGGACCAAAAATTAATTTTTTGGATTGCATGTAGATGGAGCTTGTTTTATCATTAGAATATTTAATTTGTTTCAAGTGTCATAATACTGAAATACTAACAAAAATTAGTAAAAAATATGAAACTTACAGGGGTTTTATAAAAAGTGGCCCATCTCTCCCGACTATATCCTGTAGATCTAAAATGTGTCTGTCCTATTTTCTAAATGCACTATTTAAGAAGAAATTTTATCAATAGTGGAGTGAACTTCGTTATGTACCTACTGCTTCATTTAAGCTTATCTCTTAAGGGTGTTTGAACTAAACCATAATCGATTTCCGCTGCACTCATTTTGTGCACGCCGCGCAATATCTACAATTATTCCCGCTTTCAGTGACGTTTTAAATGTAGACACCAAAGGACGCTAATTTAATTTTCTGCAATTGTAAAATCTCACGAAAAACTCCTCAATTCCGTCCCCGTTTTCCATTAATAATTCCAAGTGGAACGTAATGTGCAGAACGTGATCTGCCGCATATTCATTAGAAGTTGCAGTGCAAATTGGTTTTCCTACCTCGCTAGATACATACGTACATGCATTTATAGATATGTATGTACATATCCAATTTATAAGGCACATTAGCGAGTATTGTGTATAAGGGAGTAGCGCAAGCGACAGGAGTGTATTAGGTACTAAGAAAACTAATAATAGACTGGGGAACTCTTGCTAGTCCCCGTACTCTAATTCCCCAGTCGTCATTGTCAGTTAATTTTGAGGTCGACACTAATTCCTTCAACGGTCTGGAGGGACTTACAACTCCAAACGGTAATAGCGCCCGAAGAGTGAAAACGACGCGGGACTACTTTAATCGACAAACCAAAAGTATATATGTACGCCTAGCTAAGTAATTAATGTCAATTACGCAAGCTGATCACGGGAAATTGGTTTGGTGACGTGATCCAAAAATTTTAAATCATGCTAGGACAAAAAATATCCTGAAAATCCAAATAACGGAATTGAATTATTTATTAAAAACTAAAAAGGGCTCAGTTTCTTTCACGTCACTACTTTAGATTGTAACTCAATTTTTAATACCTAAGTAGTAGTTTTACTAAAAGCTGACTG
This sequence comes from Agrilus planipennis, assembly GCF_000699045.2. Classification (NCBI taxonomy): domain Eukaryota; kingdom Metazoa; phylum Arthropoda; class Insecta; order Coleoptera; family Buprestidae; genus Agrilus; species Agrilus planipennis. Next base: position 102,202 of record NW_020439063.1, on the reverse strand, counting down.
ACTGTCCTACTACTCATCAGATACACTTTTTGAAGTGAATCTTCTTTACGCACGGTAGGTTAAGTTCGCTTCATGCCAGTTGCTATGTAACGAAATCATGCAACGCATTTTCCCCGCTGTCTGTCCCTATGTATGCTTGGATCTTTAAAACTACGCAACGGATTTTAATGCGTTTTTTTTTTTAATAGATAGAGGAATTCAGGAGGAAGGTTCATATGTATAATACATGCATAATATAGCAGAGAACACTGACAATTTTAGAGGTTTCTAATGTGATGTCGTAAATAAACACATTTTTTTGCGCTTACATTGCAAACGCTGGCTGAACCCTACGAGATAGATCAAAATAATATACTACAATATTGTACACCTTAAAAAGGTCTACGAAAAAGTCCGCGATGGTATATGTCTCTCTTAGGGATAATTCACAATAACCATTTTTTATCCTTTACTTTTTACGAGAGATAATGGCTTATTTACGAAACTATTTTAAGCAATACAGCATTAATCCTTATCCAATTAAGTACTTTTAAATACATTGTGCATTTAATATAGATCAATATGGTCCTTTACAGCGTGTAATTTAAATGAATATTTTCGAAGATATTACAGGCTTAAAATGCAGGGACAGAGCGGTTGCGGCGGTACCGGTCGGTTTGCATTGTCTAATGACAAAAAAGCTGTGATTGTTGTATATGAAGACATTCTGTAGTATATTTACTATCACCATTGCACCCGTGCGAAGCATATTGTACAAATAATACCATTAAACCAATTCCTTAACCCCTATCCCGGTATGTTTGTGTGTTTAAAGAAGTTTCACTTCAGTAGCGTGTTGTATAATTACACGTTGTATTTTTTTTTGTTTCAGCTGGTATTTATTAGACATGTATTACAAGAATAAAATGCTAATATGTGATGGATGTTTTATTGGATAAAGTTAAAGATTGCTGATTTAGTCTCATCATATGAAACGCATTTACTATCTTCTATTGTCTGGGATAGATTAGATTCCTTGTCATTCGTGATATCGCCCAAGAGTCCTATTACAAAGCTACGGCATTACTTTGGAATCTGATATTACTGTTGACAAATGCTCTGTCTCCCTTTATTACTACATAAGGGTCGGATTATTCTACTTCCGTTATGCCTTTTCCGTCTAATATTAAATTTTTTAGGTGTTCCTCCGGGAATAGTAGTTCTAAACCCGATTAGTTATAGTTACTCTCTACTCGTATGTATCTGGAAAATACTGCTGCCTTTTTTTCATATGATTTGTATTCTCTTGTTTACAACTTACACTCAAATTTTTTATTGTAATTTCCTGAGATAAAAATGTTCAGTCTCTCAGAGTCTTTGAAAGCGAGACTCGAGTCTCCGTCTTTCATCGAGTTTCTCTGGTGTTGCTGAGAGAGTCTGTCAAAAAAACTGTTAAGCGTCTCTGAATGAGAGACTCGAATCTCTCAATAAGTGGTGTCTCGATAGACATGGTGAAAACAGAGATCCCAGTCTTTCTACGAGAGACTCGAATCTCTGAACGAGAGACTCGAATTTCTGAACGAGAGACTCGAATCTCTCAATAAGTGGTGTCTCGATAGACATGGTTAAAACACAGATCCCAGTCTTTCTACGAGAGACTCGAATCTCTGAACGAGAGACTCGAATTTCTGAACGAGAGACTCGAATCTCTCAATGAGTGGTGTCTCGATAGACATGGTTAAAACACA
>NW_020439063.1:26328-98085 GCF_000699045.2 Agrilus planipennis | reverse complement strand
TGATAAGCGCAATAAGAGGCGCTTGAGCAAAGCCAACGGAGGACAAATCAGCCATGAAATGACATTGCAATTTCTCGACTTATTAGATTCTCTCGAGCGTTTAACGCGTCTGCAATGCCATACATCTGCACAATAAGTGCTTCATTTTCCGTTTTATTTGCCCATGATTGGAACTGATGAGTGTCTTTTACTTCCTACTCGTTCACCAACCGACACTAAACCATCGCTTTTAAACTATCAAAACCGATAAACTTAAAATTTCATTAATTGCTTATTGTCCGATATTTAACAGGCGATGTTTTTGTTTTCCAGACTACTTCACTAAAGAAAGTAAAGTATAAAACGAAGGTAATTTATCGTAATAATTTTAATAATTTTACTATTCCTTATTGCATTTTGATAGATATGGTTCAGGACTATTATTTTTGGTACAGTTATTGAGAAAAAGACCTCAAATAAATTAATTGCTAACTATTAGATACGTACCTACTTGATATTTTTTCAAAATCGGGGCAGTACCCTTTTTCACGATAATCTTCATAGGAATTATAAAATTTATAGAGGTTAATATAGGCATCTGTTCTGATAAAACAATTTCTTAACGATTTTTAAAGAACAGATCCTACGGAATTTATTTGATGGATGCTGTACGATATCTAATTTCGTATTTGTTACACCTGTAGGAGAATATTAGAGGTGAAATCCATCAGCGTGGATCATTTGGAGGTTTCAAGCGATAGAGAGTAATACTTCACAAAACTGTCACAAAGCTAATGTAACTTGTGTTACCTCTGATGTGTTTCATCGTGGAATTTTGTTACAGGTATGAAACCGAAGATGAAGAATCACTTCCGTGCTCATCAGTTAAGTGTCTGGCTTCGCCTTATCCCAGAATTGCACAGGGCTGGAATGGAGGACGTCGTAGCCAGACATAATTTATTCAAGAACCACAACAATCCTGAAATATATGAGGGTTTGGTCCGTCCCGACCCTCTTTCTCGAGCGGGTTACACTGACCCCATAACGGAATTGTTTCGAAAGAAAGCCAACGTCAGTTTGCAAACCATCGAAATTCCCACAACAATCGATCCAATGATGATGACGACATGTGTCAGTGTAGTGTCTTCGGGAACGTTCAATCATCAATCTTATCAAAACACTTCAGCCGACACGTTAGCCAGTTTAGAAGCTGCTGGTTACGCTGCTTACAGCACCGCCTTAAGTGTCACCATTGCTATCGGGTGTTCCCTGCTCATATTAAACGTTCTCATCTTTGCCGGTGTCTATTATCAGCGGGACAAAACGAGATTAGAAGTCAAATCACTTCAGCAACAGCAGCAACGTAATCAAGCAAACTTTGAAGCCATATCGAAACATGGTCATTACCACATAGGACATTCCCAAACAGCCAACGTGATAGTGGACGTTGAACAAGACACATCAGCAATGATGCTCGCACAGCAGACTGAGGTCAGTACGTTATCGAAAGGTCAACAGCATCTTTGTACGGGAAACATGCCAATGCCCAATTCCATTAAAGGTTCATCAGCAAATCCCAGTATTGGTAATCAGGGAAATTGTATGACCCTTCCAAAAAATGCAAGTACGTGTAACCAAAGTTATGGGCAACCTTATCTCACTTTACCAAAGAACGCATCCATGCTAAATAAGGCAGCCAACATTATAGCAGAGATGCAGCAACAAGGGTATGTGCAGCATCCAAACGGTAGTGCTACAATTCCACTCAACGTTCCAAAACCTCCACCCCCACCCAAATCAAAGAGTCCACCGGAACATCAACCCCTTCTCTCGGCACACAACAACAAATCGAACATTAACCGGGTTCCTCAGGCGGCCATGAACGAAATGAGGGTGTGATAATGCGAAGGAACATTGTTGAACTGTCTTTATGCTCAAAACGTCCCAACGGCATCTATAAATTCCGTTAAAAAAATTGAAAGACTTCTTAAACCAATTTGTACATAGACCAATGTCAAATATAGGTCATTCTCAATTTTGTGTGCTTAAGATAATACTTTATCAACCAAATCAAACTTTTAGAGCTTTATTAACGTTGTTGTGTTGATAACTTTATTAATTAATAATACGTTTCTGGTTTCTGTCGATTCAGTTTTCGGAAAGCTCGCAACTGGACGATTAGTAGGAATGCGATAAAAAATATAATTGTTACTTTTAAATATCTTCATTCTTTATCTAGGACTGATACCTTAATATAATGAAATGTACTGAAACATAAATATGTATTTGTATTCCTAGACTTGTTATCCGATGTTTTAAATAATGTCACAACTTAAATAAAAGTTTATCGATAACCTTCAGCTAGTTGACTTATTTTACGAACCAGTCCAAATAAATAAAATTAATTATACTATATACTGTATATAAATAAATTAAATATTAGATGCTACATTTTTTTTAATGTTGGCATTATACAAACGCATTGCACCTACAGATAACCTTTGTTTGCAAAAATATCAAAATTGTTTCTCATATTTGTTTCAATAACTAGATTAAAATTAAATTAATACTGCAATATATGTCTTACTCCTAGAAATAATACGAAAACACTTAAATAATAAAATGTACGATTGCCATACGAAAAATGTAAAATTGGAATAATAAGTTAAATATAATTATCAGAATATTAAATGAAATCCGTTGATCCATATAAAACACTACCAGTGGGTGTAGTCCTTGCACAATAAATAATTAATAAATGTTATTTAAGATTTATTCACTACAGTACCTGTGTCCGATGCTTCTGATGAGTCACTACTACTAATGTCAGTGTCTTTTTTGTTTTGTTTCAGCAATACATCCTGACTATGACATTGTTCACCAGCTGATTCCTTTTCAGCTTGTGGTGTTTTAACTGTTTCTTTAGTGCTTTCAGTTCTTTGATCTTCTGATACTGAATCGAGACTGCTTTGTTTGGTAAGCATCGTAGTCCTTAAATTACTATCACCAAGCGTCACTCTAGGAACATTTTTATTTCTCGGTAAATCTCTTGGTTTCCTCAAAGTACTTGGTTTAGTTATTATTTTAGGTTCGAGCCGTATAACTGAGTTATCAGGATTTATTGTTTTATTTGTCGTCTCGGATGATGGTGTTGTCTTCGGATTAAGATTGTCGTATATTGGTTGGGTGTTAAGTCGGTTTTCACTTGTCGAAACAAATGGATTTGGCTTTTTGATTCCCTTAACAGGTAGTAGCGGTCCTACATAGAGATTGTTGCAAGTTATTTCTGGTTCAGGTATTTCTGGTGGTTCTTCTGCCAACACAGCATGAGAATGTATAAGAGTATGCCTGTTCGAATTTCGTCCTAGGGATGATGTGGTCCTCGGTGGTGGTGCTGGAGGAAACCGGCAGTTAAGCCGATTGGGAGATGTAGGTTGTGACAGCGAGGAGATAAAACCTGCTTCTGGGATAGTGTGAAAAAGTTGATTGGACGTAGGCATTGACATCCTTCTACCAGGATGATCAGGGAGCACTTTTGGAAAATTCCTTCTTTTTATTGTCATAAGCTGTTGCTCATGAGTAAGCGGTGGTAACTGCTCACTCACGTCATCTCTGGAAGTGACATTTACGTCTTGTTGTGGATCAAAACTGCGCAGTCGTTTCAGCGGAACTCCTATCCTCGGAAAGATCATTTCAGTATCTCTAACAGGATCGGATTTCGAATGATGGTGTTCAATCTTGACGATCGTGGGTTGACCTAAGTCCCATCCATTTTCGGGAATTTTGAGGTTAATACTAGTAGAACTTCTTCGCAATGAGTCATTGTTGGAAAATCTGTTCACATCATCAAGGGTTGCAGATCGTCTCAGATTGGTTTCACTGTCCTCTTGATGGTCGAAAGATCTATTGAACTCAAAGGATTTAGTAAGTTCAATAGGTTGTTGTCTCAGAACGCTACTTCCTCTTCCCGATGGAGTCGCGTCAACAGCTACTGAAACCTTTTCTGTCTTGCTTATAGATCTAACATGAGATTTGGAAAAAAATTTACGAGAAGGAGGTTTATGAGCTGAAGTGGAATTAGATAGTTTGGAATTATTGTGTTCCTTCATATCTGAAGTATTCTCAGTTGGACTAACTGGACGTGTAGGAGAACGATTGATAGTCGAGGTACTGTCTGCATTTTGTAGAATGTCTGATCCAGATATCGGTTCGTTTCTACCTACGGAATTTTGTTTAGAATGGTTACCGATTTTAGATTTTCTTACAGAACGCGGACTTCCTTTTTGTGCAACTTCTTGAGAAATCCAGTCCCTCACTTTCGAATGAGGATCAATGGTACTACTAGACATTTGCCTTATAAGTTTCAGTTTGCTTGTGGAGCAAACACCTTCATTTATCTTTACCGCCTCATAAGTGTCTTCACTTTTATTTGATTTAGTTATCATTTTCATTAAACGACAGCCAGCATACTTCTTCTTGACAGCTGGTTGTCCACCTTCGAAGTCAGGATCAAACAGTTCATCGTTACGGACTCTGACCATTTCGGTGCTTCTATTTCTATCACGTTTTTTTAATCTAACACATTTGTAATACAGAAGAGCCAAAATGACCACGTTTGTTAGAAGAAAAAGTGTACCCACCGCAATGACAATTCTAACAGTACCATTGTTGCTGGGTTCTGTGGACAGAACGCTTCTGGAAATATCCTCGTTCTGTATTCTTTCGGTTTCTTCCATCAATTCTCCCCCATATGTCATGTTTTGTTTTGGACTAAATGAGCCTGGAAACGTTCGTGGAATTACCACGGGTGGTGGATTCAACCCCGGAAGTGCATGCCCGGCAATTTTCATTTCTTTTCGTTCTTCAAGAAGTTTCGGCATCTCTTCGTTCCAGTACGCTACCTCTCGATGTCGATAGTGGAAACCAATTTGGGGTGGAATTTCTGAAAGGAATGTCGGAATTTTTAAGGGGTTGCTATTTGAAAATGCCTAACACATACTTAAGTACATGAAGGGTTCTCCTTGAGAATCGTAATTTATCCAATCGACACTGAATCGCTTCCAATCTAAAGGGTGCATCGTGTAGAAGTCGTTTCGACGTGGAATGTTTGGATCTCTGAAAGGATCGATGTATGAATATATATTTCATCATATGAATAAAAATGGTTCAATATCTAAAAGGTATACATCAAGCACATATAAGAATCGTGAGGTCTTGCATCTACTAAAGTTGTACATATAAATTTTATTTTGTGTTATAAAATATTGCTGCAGTGGCAGTAAAAAGAATATTGAAAACTATATGGTCTTCATCATACATTTATTTTTAACTGCTCTGCACTTCAATAAGGATTCCAGAAAGAGACATTTGTTCCCTTAGATAACAAATACAGTGCAAGATTCGAAAACAAAGGAAAATAATCGACTAATTTTGAATATTAAGCACCTACTGTTGAGTAATTGTCGGAAAGTGAATTGCATCCAACAGAAAATAGGTTGCTAAGGTAGCGTAGTTTATCTTATGAGCCTGATCAATACTTGTTGTGGTCACTTAATACCTCATTTCAGTGTTCAAATTGGTGAATAAGGTAATTTACAGCGCTACCTCGCAAACTGATTGATGAACGAACATGAAGTTACTGACGCGCGGTAGTTTATTCTTCACAATTCCCAACGAAAAATGCTGGGATTGTGTTGGAAATTGGATTTTAAAATTTTATTAGTTCGATGGTTCGAGGTATTTACTGACGCTAGCTTTATTTCTGGAGAATTTTACGAAAATCATTGAAACTTACAGAAGAATGCATAAGGGTCTAAAACTGGGTATCTATGCGGTAGACACCAGCTCCAATATGCGTTTGTCAAATTATCAAAGCAATATTCACTCTATTTGCCAAATGTTTATTCTATTTCGTATGGGGAGATAGCGAGCTCCAAAGTCTGAGAAATTATATTATCATTAAATTAAGGGGTTTAATGTTTTCAATACGCAATTTTATCATCTATATGCATTATTCTCTTGTAAAGGCCCTTATTCATATTACAGGATTTGTCATCAATGTGTATGGGCAATGTACATTTCTGTTTGAGGGATCTCAATAAACGACTTATCAAAGAAAGCACGAACTGGGTTAATGGTTCGCTGCGATTAATAAGTTCAAACTATGCAGGTGCTGTAAGTCGTATTTGCAAATAGACCGTACGATAAAGGAATAAGTATAATAGAGATTCTTTATCATCATCATTTGCCGATTCAGTCAAAAGCATACACAAAGCTCTCGCCTCGTCGGTATTAAGACGATATCCGTCTTGTGTGCAAGCTTCAATTGAACAGATCGGTTGGATGTTTCGATTACAGTTCAATGACGTAAACGCGTGGCAAATCCACGACTCGACTAGAACATTGAAATTTGCATTGAACCCTCTCTCTATCGGATCTCTTTCGACAAAATCTGGCTGCATTATACGGGGATGTGTGTTTTAGTAGAACATAATTAGAACTCATAGGAGCGCCACTAAGCCCTCGGTCTGCAGTAATAAGCCGGCCATCGGTAGACGGTGTTTACGTTATTATAGTCTTCGCAATGTATCCATTGTTCATCAGCATCGGGGGTAATGCGATCGCTTATTCAAACGAGCGAGCCAATTAGAGGGCCATTGTTATTAATAGGTCGCATGTGAAAATTGATGGTAAATGCACGCAATTGAGTTATTTCGGCGACCAGCAGTGCCCGAAGCCCGCGGTAAATATCTAATTATGCTGTCAAGGTGCATAATAACGAATCACCACACCCAGTTGTATCACACCAGAAAACGGAAACAAACAATAACTGGAAATATCTTCGGGGTCGACATATCTCAGTAGCTTATGATGCTGAAGTGCTTTATAAACACTAATTTGTTACTATAAATGTAAGAAAAAGCGATCAGCGAACATAGAAATTACGCATTTTTTGGTCGGCACTTCTTCTTATGTCGCACTAGGGAAAATTATTGTTAAAAGTGTATGTTCGGAGCGCGGCGCTTTACATGTGCTAAACATGGACGGTGGGCGCTGCGGAAAAGAAGATGTTAGAAGCGTTTAAAATGTGGTGTTACAGGCAAGTGATGAGCATACCGTGGATGGAGAAGGTTATAAATGATGAGGTATTAGAAAGACTAGGAGAACAGAGGACTCTATGGAAGTCAATAAGAAATATAAGAGATGGATTGGTAGGACACCTTCTCAGACATGAAGGTCTAGTTAGAGACATATTAGAGGCAGAAACGGAAGTTAGGAGGGGTAGAGGTAGACCTAGATTAGATTACTGTTCACAAATAGTTAAGGATGCGGGTTGTTCTAGTCTTAGGGAAATGCGAAAATTAGTTCAGGATAAGAAAGAGTGTAGGTACGTGTCCAATCAGTCTTAGGACTTTGTATGAAAAGATGACTGAAGGTATTTTTGCGGAATTTCCTGTACCACGTCGAATTTTTCAGAAGATGATGTCTCCCTTCCATAATTACATGCAATATCTATGTCAAGATCCCAATTCGCCACGGGTGTATTTAGAAAAGTTTCGATCTTATGAAATCCCATGAAAAATAATGAATAATGACTTTTTTATTTATCGTTCTCAAAATAATTAGAAATTACTAACTAATTATTACTAATTACTTCTGCTTTTTTAAATAATATTTTAAATGAAAGATAGTTCTTTATTTAGGTACACTAGGTACATGAAGCATTTTTCAATTTAGCGTAAGTAGATAGAGACGATGCTTATTAATAAGTGCCCACTTACCCTGTATGTGCAAAATTAGTGAAGTAGGTCATCACCACTTCAGAAAAAATTTGCTCCTCTTCAGAATATCTGTCCTGAAAGTGAATTCGTGGACCATCGATCGGTACACCGAACACGTAAGGAAGCTCGTCACCCGGAATAGATTTTGTCCGCTGCAAATAATTTCAGATATCTCATGAATATTAATTTAATTAAGAATGTATTAGAAGATGGTAGAAAATATCCGTGGGTTTTTCAATTCAATCAAAAAACAAACCATATTGGTAAAATTATACTCTAGGACGAAATTCTATAAGATGTGACACTAGAATCCTTTAGTTTAGAAGGAAATTGTGGGGACTGGCGTCGGATAATTATTTATTAATTATATATTTCCTGTTAACATCCGTATTTAAAATTAATCGTTACAGACAATAAAAATATACACATCCTTAAAATTTATATTGTTTACATTGAAGATAATAAAAATTAAAAGAAAATCTTCGAAGTACTACATTTCTTTTATCTTGTCTCGTTTTTCTATTTCGAAAATCCCTCTTTATGTGGAAGAATGATGAATCTGCATATTACTTAAGAAAATGGTTTTCGACTGCCTGCCATCTGCATCTTGTCTGTTCGATTCCTGTGTTTTGATTTATTCTCACTGCTTTAAATGCATTACCGTTCGCCGCGTTCTTAATGGAGAAAGTAATGCATCTGCTATATGCTTCCTGGGGCAATAAAGTCCTAACGCGATTCGAAGTGTGATAATTTCCGCTGCTAAAATGCAGAGAGCACAGATTGAAATGGCGGAAGTGCGCTCCTTTAATGGAACTTTACTTTCAACTTATTTACAATAGATAATATGAACTCGTCCCGTCCGGGTTGTATAGCTCTCTCTTTTTCTGAAATATCCGCGATTCGTAACAAATGTTGTGCCAATTTTACGTTAGTGTGCTGTTTCTACAACGCCATGGCGGCGAGCGGTCAATAATAAAGGAGCGGTCGATGACGTGACAGTGAATAGAGATGACTAAAAGGGGTAGTTATGTGTAAGAAGGGGGTTCCTTGAGCTATGCGGCGGGATGTATTTGAGGGGAGTCTTGTCTTATATCAGCTCCCGGTGAACACAGCTGATGGTTCCTGATACAATTCCAACTATACTTCATTTACTTTCTCTAGCGATGTGCCCCTTCCAATGTCTTGGATGCGGGCTGGCAAAATCGTAGGTAGGGAGAGAAAAGCTCATTATACTCTCGACTCTTGTTTATTAAACATACTTTTTCATACAGTACCTGCCAAAAGTTTTGTTCAATCATGAGTAGTAGTGCGAGTCGAAAACAAGCGTTAAAGCCTTTAATATGTCTTCAAATATAAATAAGCATCTCGTTGATATTTTTAGTAGTAAATGGTACCAATAACAGCACATTTGAGCAATGCAATTGTAGTGGATAAAATGGTCAATTTTTCCGTGCAGTACTGTACGGATTATACGCACCTCACCGGTTAAGAGTTTGACAGAGAGTTGTCTCCTTCCTTTTCTGGCCTAGTGCTGTTCTTTTCTACTTTGCGACGGTCAAACTGAAGGTCACATCGCTACAGAAATTAAACGAAGTATAACTATCTAATCTAATAGTGCGAAATCCTCAATTTTTTTTTGAGTAAAGAATAATAAAGACCAAAGGGTCATCGGTTCAGCAACATATGTGAAAGTAACTACCTGACAAGTATCCAAAAGCCATTTGCATGAAAGATCCTTTCGTACTTGAATTAAGACTGTACAGCGTTCAACATGTCACTTGGTTTACATACGAACTGAGTTACAAATTTCCTTCGTTTGTTAAATAACACGAACTACAGTGTTATTTTTTGTTTAGAATATTTTCAAGAAAATTCTACGTTGGAAGCTGTAGAACACTCGAGGATCAAGAAATCGAGGATTCGTCACGAGACATTCCTTTGCAACTTCCAGAAAGCGATGGATTTTGTCATATTGAACGTTAAAGCTACATACTTCGGCATCTAAGTTTATAAAGCAATTCTGTTGAACTAATACTATACTCTTTCTAAAATAATTGTTTCGCTATCAGTTACAATTTCATTTCATTTAGAAACGAATCCAACTGGTGACTCCTCTATCAAAGAAAATCTACTGTATGAATATAACATATTTTACTTACGTAATAATAATTAGAAGCGGTTTTGTGTCCAAAAACGTAAAAGTACGAATTCAAATTGAGCGCAGAATGAAGTTTAGCCATTAGAGTTACAGGTGCTACGGTTCGAACATCTGACAGTATATTGAGGAGATAATCCCTATTCAAGAAAGCTGAGTCATAACTCTGACCGTCATAACTATTCAGTTTATTGTCAGTACCGACAAATCGAGAATATGCCGACAATGTGTGGGCCAATATAAAACCCACATTCGCCTCAAACTTCGTTTCAAAATATTTTCGTAATTCAGAATTCGTTTCTTCTTGTAACATTCCGGCTGCCATTGCAACAGTGTTTAAAAGATGAGCGCTTTCTACCTCCATAACACCGTATATTAATTCAAACCTGAAATAATTGAAATCAAAGTAATTGAGAACCAATGTCTCCATACGAAGGAAGTTTACCTTTTAAAGATATCGTTGTACGCACTCATGATATGTTTTGGATAATTGGGAATGACCGTCTGATCAATTATTGGACCAAATGGTGTTTGATACTCGGGAATTGATATGGAAATGTCCATGAGATCTTCTAGTCTTCTCTTTCGTAAGCATTCTTCGAGTTCTTTGCCATTTGAAGGACATCTAACCGCCTTAGCGACTTGTAGAGTGACGTGTGTTGGATTTTTTACCAATGCCCAGTCAGACAGAGCCGTACCACTCATTAGTATAGCTCGGTGAAATAAAACTAGAAAATGTAACCTTCATTAAATTAGCAAAATTGTTGTGTAGACTTTTATTTTTTTTTTTGTATTTTATGAAATCGATGAACTGATAATACGGAATAATCTTCCACTTACGTTTATCTCCTTCCTTTATAATCATCGGAGACATCATGAGGAAATTGGCACACACTGCGCCGCTTCCTTGTCCAAACAATGTCACCGAGTTTGGATCGCCTCCAAACTTATCTATATTGTCTTGGATCCAAAGCAGTGCAGCAATCTGATCTATTAGTCCAAAATTGCTCCTGCTTTCGTCCTCCAAGCCAGGTTTTAGGAAGCCTGTTAAAAGAAAAATGAGAACATTGAAAGTAAAAGCGGGAAAAGTATTTCGTGATAGTAAAAACAATGATTTTAATCACATATTAATACTGGAAAATACCACAAACGGCGCGGTAAACGCCATCTGTAGTACGATGCTACATTTTAGGATTACGTATGCTCCAATAAGGTCCATTTAAATATATGGATATCTACTTGCTGAAACCAGTTGTGGTATTTTCTAAAACGCGCTGTTAAGACAGCAGGTAAAAGTTGGTATGTGTTCTGTCGGTGCTGCCTGCGACGCGCTGATGAGATCCAAAAAGATCGAAATAGCGATCAGCGTCTGGCAGTTTTGACAGAATACAGACCACTTCGAACTATTTTATTTTATACATATTAATACTGCTTTTCAAAAAGATGATGAGCAACCTTCTTGGATGTATTAAATGCTTCTGGGACAAGTTTTAGTACAAATACGACCGCCTAGAGCTGCGTGTCAGGTGCATGTATTCTAAATTGTGCCCAAGGAATGGAATTTCTACCACAAAAGGCAAAATATAAACACAATTATGCGTTCACCGATATAGCCGCAAGTATAATTATGTTATTATCCGTCAATGAATACTGAATTGTGTTCATACACATGCATTTTGCATATAATGCAGCGGTGATGCTTGAATATTAATCATATTCGGTCTACTAACTGCTAAGAAATAAAATTATTATCTATTATTAAATAGTCTTGTATCAAAAAAGAATATAAACTGGAAGACTGTGGTAAATTACATATTATGAATTAATAAAAAAGGTGAGTGTTATTGTTGTTATTAGCTATGGTGGTTTGTTTTCATAAAGTAGTACACAATTTGTTAGGAAAAAATAGAATGTTTAATTAATAAAAATTGAATACGTTTAGAATAAAATTCTTATATATACTCCTGTGGTCAAACCGCCGCTAATAATGAATATATGCAAATACATATATATATATTATATGTGGTCGAATACCACCTCAAAGCGTTTAGTGTGTTAGGGAATACATTGAGGGTAGTTACGCAGACAAACAGGACGTTGCAATACATGCAAACGAACAAACTATGGAATACATTTTGCATAATATAAACGATATTCAAGCAACATTCGTACATATTGTAAATATATCACAACTCTATGTCATCACGTACATTTGTATAATATATGCGATGCACAGGAATAAGGGTAGGTAATTTTTGGACAGGTTCTGACGCAGGCAATGCGAACAAATACAGTTTACATTTGGACAATCGTTTTCTGATATTCCGATAATTAAATTGAAACGAAGAGCCTACAGCAAAAATGTCGGAGATGAAATGCATTTTACGTGATTATAACCATGAATAAGTCTACAAATAACAATTAGCTACTAATAATTATGATGTTTATGTTTGATAAAGTCCTTTTTGATTTGGGGTATCGACTTGCCAAACTAAATCTACGACCTAACAATATTTAAGTTCTAGGTCATTAGCCTATCGAATACTTTTATATAAGTGAATCATTAAAAAAATCTAACCGAGAATTTTCCAGCGAGATTCTTTTTTTGGCGTCAAAAATGTTTTTATAAAAGTCCATAAAGCCAACTAGATGGCTACAAAAGATGGTCAAAATGGGTTTTAATTGATACAGTAGCATTATTTGGAGAAACGTAGGTAATACATCATACAAATTTAGTCATTATGGATTGGTTCACGCAAACCACGCCGATGAAGTACACGCATCTCCCAATAATTTTGTAGTAATTGCTTATGTTAATAATACCGGTGCAGTATAAGGTCAATATTCCGCAAAATCCGCTTTGATATGAACGTTAGGTCGACGACAAATACATTCACGGAACTATCTGATGTTTGACGCGGCGAGGTTTAGGCCTTCTGGAGCGTAGAACAGTCAATTATGCAACAATTTGTCGTAAACTAACGTATCTACACGACCATGATTATGAACTGAATTTATAATGATAGTAATTTACGTATGACTCCATCAACTGTGACTATGACATTACCAACAATGATATCCAACAAAATATGAATTCTTTTGTCTGATCATGATAGTGATGATACTTAAAATTAGAAGGTAACTACCCCAAGTTTTTTGTCTTAATAATTTTTACCTCTCTTTCATTATAGATATTCACCATCATCGAATTTAACCGTTTTAATCATAAAACGTAACATTTTTATCTAACACGTATGTAAAATGTTGGAGAATATTTGGCAATAAACTAATTAATAACTATTGCATTTCCATTTGATTATTTCTTACAGACCTTTCACTTAACGAAGCACTTACATAACTAGAATTTGATCAACCCATTAATAAACACGTTTAGTCTGCAGGAAATTGTTCTTAAAAAGTTTCAAGTAACTAATTCATGAAAATAAAATGCTCACCTAGAATTCCAAGTCTAAAATTCAGGGTAATAACAATCACATGACCGTAAGCAGCCAAGACACTGCCATCATACGTGCTGCCTGCATCCCATTCAAAGTCACCACCGTGAAGGTACACCATTACGGGATACATTCTGGGATTATCAGGATCTGGAATACAAATACAAAGAGTCATTAAAAACAAGAAATAGTTTGCAGTTTTGTTTAGAGTTGCTTTCTACATATTGCAAATTGAAGAGACTTTTGGCAATGTACCAAAACTCGGTCACAAGCCGATTCCTTTTCCAGGAATTTTATATCTACCTTATAGAGAATTAAGAATATTGTTTTAAGTTAACAGTTCAGTAAGAAATTGTTTCCAATAAATTAAATATAACAGTTTAAATAATGATAATAAATAAATGGTCCGTGACAATGAAACTTTTAAAAATAATACTTATTAGTGTGTTTGTCATCGGTCAATTAATTTCCTTGATATAAATTTTACGACTTATAAACAGAAGTGATTTTACGTTCAACGTTTTTACTTTTATGGAGAGAATATATTATACCTACAATCTCAAGAGGCGAACGTACTATTCAGTCATAAAAGTTAAAGGCCAAATATTATATATTATATTAAGGTCATTTCATTTTACACAACATTTACGAAAAATATAAACGGAGATATTAGTATCCCAATAACACTACACTTTTATTGACTACCTACATACGATTGTTCAGATAAAACATTTTAAAAGTTAATAGAGAAAAATGTGATGAAATCTTCAATTCAAATTTTTATTTAAAACCTTTCCAAAATATTTAAAAAGCAGTTTGTTAGTCAGCTAAAAATATTTTACATGGAATTGTTCACCATTTTATTTATAAGCATAGTACCTCTGATGCACCTTAATCAACACAAACTAAAAAGAAGTAAAAGGTAGATACTGTCATAGTTTTGTAATGAATTTCCCCATAACATGCCGTATTTTTTAAAAGATAGTGCCGCCCCATTTTTGATTGCATGTAATCGAATATCCCTATGTTCTCAACTTGCCACTAGTGTATATTAATTCATCTACATGGAATGCGCAGAAAAAAAACTGTGTGAAAATTATGCAGTGCTTTCAAGGACTTTATAATAATGAAGTAGGCCACTGAGTGCCCTCTGTACCACAGTGCCAATAAGTTTACTATACTCATAATTAAAACAAAGCTCTAATAAGGACATTCACTATTCTAAATAGAAACTACGCGCTGCCACCGCTAGGTTACGTATATAAATTATGTACATGTAAATCAGAAGATACAAAACGATTGATAGAATTCTTCTTAACAAAAATTTTTACTGTTACGTTCTTTTATATTACGGCGCCTAGTGTAAAAGTTTAGGATAAAGAACAAAAATAAAATACTTTGTAGATTTCTCGTTTCCTCCATTGTACAGTAACATAAAATATACGTTTTCTGTAATATAAAACGACTATGTATACTATGTAAAAGTAAAAACAGAAAAACAGATGGTGGATGACGAGTATATGAAGCTAAACTTATAGAGAATAAAGTGCTTTCGCATTTAAATAACTGATAAGAAGGGTATCAAAAATAATAAAAAACCAGCCTTAGTTAAAATATTACTAGGACTTTTACTATAAGGAAAAATAAATGTATAAATTATTAACTGGTATTGGTTCCTGTTCTCAAAAGAAGTTATTATCACATTTACAAAAAACGAGAATGATTAAAATGTTGTGTTTTATATTCATTCCTATCGTTAGTACAAATAATATCCAATTGTATTTAAACGGTCAAATTCTAAAGTAGCCTTTTGTACATATTTTTTTTAAGGATAACGAAAATATATACCTTTATAGATTTATACTTACATACTAACTTGGATTTACATGTACCTAAGCACTACCACAAATTGCAATTATGTATGGAAATTCTGGTAAACAAATATGAAATATTTCTCAAAGCTCTTTCACTGTGATGCCCGATGGCACCCTTTAAAAAGAGCTTTTTTAAAAAGGAATTCTCGCTCTTTACAATTATTTTAAGAGAAACATGGTGAATATTCATCTCATTATTCTCCATTATTCTTTTTTCTTTTCGTTTAATCTTTTATTAAAATTCAGCTTGAAACATTGTCGTTGCTTACTTAATTATTTAAGGGATAGAATTGGTTCACTTAATTCCAAATTTTTCTAACAAGCTAATAATTGGGAATTGATTCGTTTACAAGGGTAGGTAACGACTGAACGTAATTTCCTTGTCGTCCCGGATTTTTCCTGGCAGATATACAGTGAATGATAAGAGGTTGTTAGTGAGTCAGTTCAGGGCCCTTTATGAGTGTGCTAGTAGTCGAGAGATTGACTCGATTGAAACGTTCAAACTGGCTCGACCCGAAATCCAGAAACTGCTTGTTTATTTTCCTACTACCGAAATTGAATTGCCCTTTCATTACGTTCCT
Source organism: Agrilus planipennis (assembly GCF_000699045.2). Classification (NCBI taxonomy): domain Eukaryota; kingdom Metazoa; phylum Arthropoda; class Insecta; order Coleoptera; family Buprestidae; genus Agrilus; species Agrilus planipennis. The sequence continues at coordinate 82,260 of NW_020439063.1, read as the reverse complement.
CCACTTTTTCGGAAACGGGACGCGTTTCCTTCCATCTAGATGTTTCCTTTCTCTTTCAAGTCCACATCGATCGTCAACATAACTAACCAAGTAACCAAGTTAAGCAAGCACTTGAAAATATCAAGACATCTTCTCTTTTTATCAGTTAATAATAATCGCTCCATACAAGTTATTTGAAATGATCGAAAGTTGGCAAAACATAGGCTTTCACGGCCGGAATCCACTGTAGGAATAAGATTCATTTCATCCAAAACTGCGATTGACATCATAGATCTGTCTGTACTCCATATAACTAATAATTAAACAAGGGCTTCATTTTCTAAATTTCGATTCCATTGTTCAGCATTCATTCAGATTATTACTAATTTTAAAGTGTATTTCAAATACTACTACATTAATGGTATCATACACACAGAAAGTGTGCAGGGAACAGGAAATTGTGTCCCCTCTATCAGTACTGGTCGACAGGCGTTATTTTTTCAGCTAACTTCTAATTTATTATAGTCTATTACAGAGAGAGTTTTATTAATAATCTGACCTTATCGTAAAATTGTATGGCCAACTATTTTGATCGTATGGCTTACGCTTTCTAATATGAATTCAGATTCATTAGACTCCAGAGATCATTTTTATGTAAAGTGTCGTTAAATCCGACCTAATGGGCTATAATTCTCAAGAAACCTTACCTTCCAAAGCATACAGGATCGAGTCAAGTTCCATACGTATATGTATATATTTTACCACACCCAATACATTTTTTGTTTTAATTCAGATATGAAGTAAGGGATGATTTTTTATCTCTAATGGAATATAATAATTGTTTACGAATAGACAAAGATATGGTAAAAATAATAGATTTCATTGCAGTAAAATAAGTTTGTAAAATGAGAAAACAATGTACACTGTAAGTTTCTGTTTAATATTATTAAATAAACGATAATTCTGTATATGCAATCTTGTTTATGAAAAATGTTCGTTTGACAATATTTTTAAGTTAACATTACAAACAGAGAAAATATTAAATATTGAGACCCAAGTATTTAAAATAAATAGCAATGACAATAGTTTAAATGACTATAATCTCATTTAATTGTCAATTCAAACAACCCTTCAATTATGCATAATTAATCGTAAAATATTATCGAGTGATTCCTGCACTGAAGCGCCATCTCAATGCACGAAGCTACTGTTGCAGGAAATCCTGAAAAGGACCTTGTATCCTGCAGCTTTAAGAAAAATCAATACTGTCCATTTCGCAAGGAATATTCTAGATGGCGTTTCTAATACAATGTGTTCATTTGCTAATATGTTACGTGTTAATGAATAATAGACAAACCGTCCCAAGAAAGAAATAAATTAATAAAGCTAAAGCATTGGGGAGTTACGTTAAACTTTTAGGTATTTGATTAAGATATAAAAAATTGTTTCCACACTGCAAATAATCTCGTTTAATTTACCAGTAACAAATTATTGTTAATAATACGTAGTACTTTCCTGTAAAATCAATCAAATAAGTTTTGCAACACAATAATACATATTTATCATGAAACTGTTGTCTCTCTAAATGAAGATTACGTCTATATTAACAGAGAAAATAGTAGATAATTAAGAATTGTAAAATGGTATCGTTTGTAACTTTAACATAAGCGTTGCATAGTGTCATAATAAACAATGACAGCAAGTAAGGTAAAGGACAATAGGTTACTGAATAAAGTAATAACAAATGCCGCTAAATCTGAAAAAACCTCTTCATGATATTAATTTGAAATCATTTTTTTGATTTTTAATTTACCCACAACAAACTACCTCAATTTTTCCCTCATTAATTTGAGGTAGTTTGTAGTGGGTAAATTAAAAATCGAAAAAATGATTTCAAGTTAATATTGCATATTAATTCACTATTAAGTAACTAACAATCTCTCTTTATTTAATAATAAAAATGACAAACATAATTAAAGTTCTTCCTCTGCCTCTTTAAAAAAAACGCATTTGCTGAGTTCCAAAATTAACTGTTTTACCTTCTCAGGTTTTTTCAATTACTGAATGACTAACGTGCTTCAAATTCAATTTCAACGAAATGCTTAAGTCTGTGTAGTGTGTACGTATAGCTTTATTTTTTTAGCAACATCAAAGGTTCACACTTAAAATAACTCTTGTGTTACTTTTGTGGCTGGTTTTGTCACATCGGTATTTTAAACTGGAAAAATGCGGTTTGATCTTCTTAATTCGAAACGTTGTAGCTAAAATTTGTTTAAAGTTGGTTTTGGTCTGTAAACAGCAAGACGCTGATGCTTCTTTAAATCTACTAATACTGAAGTCTAATCGAGGATGACATCCTGGATGTTGAACAGCACTTTAGATTTTGAAACATTTTTCTGGAATTTTGGAAAAGAGGATTTTATTTAAAACTAAATTATCAAACCCAACTCTCTGAGGCAGGAGAGTTTCAGCTCATTATTCATACACCAACGTAAAAAGCTGAAATCAACTCAGTATAAACGTAGGAATCTAATTAAGTTTCCGCAATTAATGAAACTGAAACACACTCGTAAGTGATTTCGAGTTTTCAATTAAATCAGGTAATACAACTCTTTGGGATTGTTCACCTCTTAAAGTTTCCTTTTTGGCATGATTCAGTTACATTGTGATAAAAACCGCACCGTCTTGTTTTCTACCGCTTTATTAATATACAGGTGATAACCGACAAAGTAGAAATATATAATTTATTGATTCTTAAAACAATTTGGTATTGACCTAAGATGATGGCTCTTGCTCGTTTTGTTTCCGTAAGGATGTCTGAAAAAAGTTGAAAGTGTCACACGCTTGTCGAACCACATAAATTCGTTCGCATCATCAGCGAATCGACTCACTCGCCAGCTATTTATTGTTATTTGGAAAGTATTTTTGGTGATATTGATAAGAGGATTCAAGTTCTTTGGGTGAACGATTTGTTTACAGTATTTCGCTTGTTTTCTTTGCCGTCTCGGATTATATTTGTTCAATGAAAATAAAGCAAATAAGGGAGGCCGTCTTCAGATTATTGTCGCTTGGCAGCTATTTCTGGACCGTATCTTCATGTGACTCATCTACAACAGAAGAAGGATGTACACAACACATGTGCGTATCTGATAGACGTGTAACTTCGTTTAAGAGACGATGGGTAACGAAAATTATTAAAATTTTCCTTTCCAAAAGCAGCCGACAGAAGCACAATCCATCAATTCTTTTCAAATTGTCACCGCTTATTATTAATATACGAAGCCGCAGGAATAATTATCGAAGCCAAGAGGCAGCTGTTGACCCAAAAATGTCGGCAATTCTTGGATCCGATCCAAGACGCGGTGCACTATTAATATTTGTTGTTCCACGCTATGACAACAGCAACAATTCGCTGAACTCGAAGCAATAACGTTTTATGTCGGAATGCATCCATCGATGTAATTTTCGCAGAGGACATTCATAAAAATTATCACGGAACTGCTAAGAGGAAGTTATTTACAAATTATGGAACATTTACAAAGCAATTTATCTCACTCAACTATCTAAACACTTTAAAAAGTTCCACGAACTACTTAATAATATATAAAGTTCTTAAAGATTTTCCTAAAACTACTAGTTCAATGGATAATGGCTAGTTCCCTCCCATATACCTGTTTTTAATTAGGGTTAAAATTTTCGGTATGTCGAATTCCCTCCTAATTATACATCAATTGCCTCCCAACGGCGGCGGACCTTGAGTGCTAATTACCACTATAAAGTCATAAAGAGTTGTTTAAATAATACAGCCTCACATCACATATGAATCTTAATATTATTCATATATTATAGACACCACAATAACAATAATAATTTTATCGGACTACCCTTCTATTGGTCAAATACAAGATAAACTAAAACTAATAAAGTTTTTCACGAATTTCCAAACATTGAATTTGTTAAGGTAGTGGGAAACCATTTTAAAATTAAATAAATAAACATTTCATAACAGAAATGTGTTTTTTTTCTGAAATTATTTTATCTTTAATTTACTAAAGTACTGAAGTGCAGTATAAATATATATTTATTTTCGATAAATAAAATCGGTAAGTAGTCGTTAACTTAATTATCGGAGTTGATATAAACGGGAGGGAGCTCGGCTAGTATCCGGGAGGGAATTCGGCATCACCGAGTTCAATAAACGTAAATATTTTAGGATTTGATGGCTTATAATCTCCAAAAAGTAATAGGTTACATTTATTGCAAGTTTGCCTAATGGGGCTTGGGTAATTATGTCATAAATAATAGTTAAACGAAGGGTAGTAAAACCACAACAAATAATAAATAAAAAATAGAATAAAACAACTAATTATACAGGAAAATCTTTCTCATAGTCTGTCCAATAAATGCCCGAGCTAAGCTTCTAGAATTGGGGTACCAAGAAAGAAATATTAGACCCTAAAAGACGAAGGCGAAGGAGGCCAGTGGTAATTTTACTCATGACAACGATCGACAGACAGATCGATTAGCAGAAAGATGAAACAACGGCTCAACGTTAAATTTTTGATGAAACATAAAGAAATCTCAGAAAAGTGTTAGACAACTCTATCAAACATCAAACACAGAAAAAGAACAATTGATTTTAAACCATATCTTGGTAAAGTGTTTGCACCAAAAGGCGATTTGGTTTAACTCGATTTTGCACCTACCCTGAGAGATATAATATCATGTAGGTACTTCAAACAAATGTAATTAAACAAAGACCTCGTCTTCTGCCGAAACATCTCTCAAAATTAGTTGGTGAGTTATTAATTAGTAATCTTGTAATATATTTTGGTTATTTTCAATCATAACTTAGTACCAAAAGTATCCTTACATCCCATTAACTTTTTATATAAAATTGTATCCATGAATCCCCAAACAGAGAAAGGACCTACAAAAAAAATAGGATCGTTATTTCTAAAAGCATGGAATGAATTGTCGATAGGCAAAGGAAGAGAGCGAAATATCGAAATATATAAACCGTGAAATGATATGATGCGTTACAACATCGACTTACGGATGATATGTGGTACAGAATCGCATACTAGCGCCGAATGTACTTATGACCCACATAAATATAAACTTATCACGAAGATCCGAGTAAAATGAGGGCGTGGAACCTCTTATTGCCAAATTCTTCATCGCCCATTAAGATATCAGAGCTCTGTAGTCCCTCAGAAATGCTTTTTATGATGTCGTCTTAGGCTGGAAGCGCAAGGCCACCATAAAGCCTTTATTGCAACGTGCCTCGTAACGTAACCTCGGCAATAGTTTGCAAAAGACGAGAAGTGGCTCCACCCCCATAAACCAGAGCATGCAAAGGGAGTAACAAAGTGGCGAGCGTTTAGCAAGTTTGATATGTACGCCCTCGACGGAAAAGCCTGGAATTTCCAGTATCCGCACCCCGGTATGAGGCAGATTATATTCAGCAATTTCTGGAACGTTGACGCAAATAGGACAACCGCGACAATCAACAAAAAGAAAATACCTTGTCGTTTGGTAATAAGGGTACACTTACGGATACAACGAACGGGACGGTTCTTAAATTGTCTCCCGACCAAAGGGATAGCGGTTATATATATAGCTTTTACACCCGTGTGCTTCGCTCAGCTCTTTCTATGAAAAAAAAATGTGATGATAAGTTCAGCTCTCTCTATTAGAAACTTTCAGTAGGCATTCATATAAAACTATATTTTACAATGGATTGGAATTAAATGCACTTTAAAATAGACTGAAATGGCATTAGAAAGAAATGAGTAAACATAAAAAAAGGTTTCATACTTTCGTTAAAGGCGATACGCATAAAATAGTAGCTAATTGTCACTTTTAAAAGACAAATACAGTTTGAGAATACTATTTGTAATTTGCTGCTTTTATTGTACATCAATATCACACATAATTACTTACAATAAAACTTATGGCAGTGAATTCATCATTCAAACTTTTTTGAGTTTCGTTTTTGGTCAATATATCCAATTTAATTTTTATCCGGATATTTGTTCTGAAAACAAGCAACACTTAGAAAAATAGTTTCGTAGTCCACCTACTCGTTTTTAGAAAACTTCTTACTTTATAAATTAAATAACACGTAATATGGAATCTTGCCAAGTCAGAGATTAAATTAACAAACTTAATAATAATGTAGTTACTGTCTATAGTTATCTATACAGACAGAGTCGAAAAGTTAAATTCGTTGCGAAGATTTAAGATTTTACATTTTGCGCATTAGACAAGGGAGTATCAAAGCATCTACTCGTTCAACTGAGCTTTATGTTAGTAAAAAGTTTCAGAAGATGGCGACATAGACTCTGCCATTGGTAGATTCTAGCACTAGTACCAACAGAAAATTTTCTTTCTAATTTGTAATAATATAAGTCTTTATTCTTACAAATTTTATTGATCGGTCGAATCCCCCGTTTTTCACCTCACAACTCTAATAATATTAATAAATAAGGGGCCATGACTGTACCTACTCAGCATTTCCTATTTGATATTGAAACCACACAAATCTCTATTACAAACTTTAAAAAAAATGTTTATTTTATTTTTCTGTATTTTTCTTAAAAATATTAGGACTTGTTATGACGACAGCAGATCGTAATCTCTTTCAGATTAATGTAGCACATTAGAGACAGGTTTCCTGTTCATTAAAAGCAAAGATATCCTCTCGAAAAGCATTAGGTAGTAGACCTGGAGCAATGTCATTTTTCCTGAAATGTAGTTTGTAAGAAGACACATCAAAAAGCCATCGCGTTGCATCGCTTTCAAGTCACGGTCATCAGAAAGAAATTACGGCCATTTAATAAACTTCTCCGGCATCCAACAAACTAGCTACGACTAAGTACATTCTATCAATGTTGATGTCGATCTTAGATGATAAATGAGGTTTAATAACACCGCAATGGGTATCTATCTCGGCTTGTACACTTGAACTGGCAACATGATTGATTTTAATAAACATATACAAAGTGGGAAAATCATCTCTGGCATCATCGTAAGGTTGTCAGTCCTAAGACTAGTTGGACACGTACCTTCACTCTTTCCTATCCAGAGCTAAACTTCGCATTTCCCTAAAGCTAGAACAACCCACATCCTTAACTATTTGCGAACAGTAATCTAATCTAGGTCTACCTCTACCTCTCCTAACTCCTGTTTCTGGCTCTAATAGTTCTTTGACTGGACCCTCATGCCTCAGAAGGTGTCCTACCAACCTATCTCGCCTATTTCTTATTGACTTCCATAGAGTCCTCTGTTCTCCTATTCTTTCTAATACCTCATCATGTTTAACCTTCTTTATCAACGGTATTCTCATCATTCGCCTGTAACACCACATTTCGAACGCTTCTAACATTTTCTTTTCCGCAGCGCCCATGTTTCGCACTCATAAAGCGCCGCGCTCCGAACATACATTTTTAACAATAATTTTGCCTCCTGCGACATAAAAAGAAGAAGTACCGACCAAAAAATGCGTAATTTCTATGTTAAGTAATCGTTTTTTCTTACTTTTATAGTAATAAATTAGTGTTTATAAAGCACTTGCATCATAAGCGGCTGAAATATGTCGACCCCGAAGATATTTCCAGTTATTGTTTGTTTCCGTTTTCTAGTGTAATACAACTGGGTGTGGTGATTCGTTATTATGCACCTTGACAGCATAATTAGATATTTACCGCGGCCTTCGGGCACTGCTGGTCGCCGAAATAACTCAATTGCGTGCATTTACCATCAATTTTCACATGCGACCTATTAATAACAATGGCCCTCTAATCTTTGTTGACTTCCATAGAGTCCTCTGTTCCCCTATTCTTTCTAATACCTCTTTATTTCCAACCTTTTCTATCCACGTTATCCGCATCATCCGCCTATAACACCACATTCCGAACGCTTCTCGCCTTTTCTTTTCCGCCGCGCCCACTGTCCATGTTTCGCACACGTACAGCGCTGCACTCCAAACATACACTTTTAACAACCTTTCTCAAATTTCTAAATTAACCGTTCGCGAGTATAGAAGTGACGTTTTTTTATTAAAGCGACACGAACTTATGACTTATCTAACTTTCTAGATGCTTAAAATCGAACACTTCTAATTTTTCGTCTCCTATCTTTATATTCGCTCTTTCCCTACTTTTTCTTCCCTTGCATACCTGTATTTTAGTATTTATCTCTGAGAAATGCGTAAAATAACACAATATCTATAGTTCAAATTCAATTTAACAGGTACATTTTCACATAATGCCAAGTATTTTTATGTGTATTATGTCTTCGGTTCCAGTACTTGTAGATATTAACGAAAGATCCTTCTTGCGCATGAGCTGCAACATTGTCTTTGAAAGCTACTTTGAATATGACACTAAAATTTTTATTTCGAACCGCATAAGCTCGCCTTTAAAATCTCGTTTTTGTTGTTCACGTCATTCAGATTCGTACCAAGCTCAACAAAACATCTTTACGATTATGTTTGACGTTGGTAAACGTTTTTCTATATCCTTAAAAATGAAAAATCGCAACTGCTATTTTACATTCTTATAATATCAAACAAGTAGCAGAACTTTAAGGAAAATCCTTGTGCTAAAGTAGTTCTTCTCATGCGTACCTACTTGCAACAATTAAACCTGTGAATGAATAAGCTGTAATGAAAAAGAGAAAAATAGAGACATTTATCTTTAAAGAAAAGATAGCACACCTTTTAGAGTAAAATTGAAATTAAAACTGTAAGGAAATGGAAATAAGGCATTGACATTAGCTTAAAGTCGACTTCATTTCGAAAGCGACATTATGTAACTTTTTTAATTATCTTCCTGTCTAATACAATGAAAATAACATTGTGAAGGTTGTAAGTGTTTTAATTATTTAATTTTAATATTGAAGTAAAATACCGCCTCTGTTTATTACAACTATCAGTAGGTACTTTATAAAATTCTAAAGACCTGTACAGTGATTTCTACTTATGTTTAAAGGTTACCTGCTAGTGTTATAATGATAACATTTCTCGATTTTATGTCGTACCTACCTAGCGTTAGAAGCAATAAAAGGGGCGAAAAAGCATCAATGGAAGCATCCCGCAAACTCTTTTTTAAGGCAAATGCAGGGAGACTGATACTTCTCCAGTTTTTGCGCGGGGACGTGCTTTTTGCAAATTTTTCCACTTACATCAATTTCTTCTTTACCATTTGAGCAATCAAAAGGACCAGTAAAACGTGTTAAATGATATATTTGGTATTTGGAGCAAAAACTTCTTTCGAAAATCGGCACGGTTGAACGATCACTTATTAGGTAGGTATAGCTTACGATAAAAAAACTGTAGCCTGCTTGGTAATATGCATTAATACTTTTATGTTCTGTTCTTTCATTTACAAAATGTTGTTTTCACCCTAGAAAAGCTTTTCACAGTAGCTACAGCAAACTACTCCTATATTTACATAACATTCGCACATTCCATACACATCTACAACAAAATCTGAAAGGTTTATTCCAGGGATGTTAATATGGATATGAAATTTCATATCTGGATATGGATAGGGATATACGAATATTGTACCGGTTTCAGATACAGTTACGGGTATGAAATTATTTTGGATCATCCGATACTTTGGGATAGTTTCAATTCAGAAATTCGATTTCATAATGATTTCACTTTATTTCTAGGCTATCGTTTGGTACTACAATAAAAATTATTTTGTACTACAACATCATGATATTAAAATCTTCTTGAGATCTGCTAATGTAATAAAAAATAAACGCGTTCTAAAGAAGAAATGCTTAATTATATACAAAACTTATACATTTTCATATGCTGAAAACGGGATCAACTTTTACTCAATTTCAGTTTGAAGCATTTGACAGTTTCGGAATTTTCCGAATATTTGAAACAAAAGCGATAACTAACGAAAATTAATTTGTGAAGTTCTTCTCTCTTAAATAACTAAAACTGTTAATGTCACAGAGGCACTGGCTTGGAACAATGCCAATCTATCGGTCTTACAATTCAATCGAAACAATTGGAAGCAAAAATTTCAGAGAGTTTTGTATAGAACTACGGGGTAGACTGAAGCAGCGACAGCGACTGCGTTGATTACCTTTATTTCGAAGGCTATCTATTCTATTTTAGACATTTATGCATTAGCACCGTCTAGCCGTTTACCTTAACAACCATCGATTAACAGTGACAGAAATAATAAACCTTGTCATGTGAAATAAATACAGAAAAAAGGCAGGCAGGCATGAGACATTCTTTCTAAACAATTTCTATTGACAAGCAGCTTTTCTCCACGTCTTCGCTCACAGAAATTAATATTGTTTCTCCATAAAATATTTTAACTCCCAATTAACTCCTACAAAGTTTTAATTTTATGTAATGTCACCATCTTAGATTTCAAATACAAACGCAGCAACATTTAATCCTTAAAGGTTGATTTTTAAAAATTGCCAAAACACGTATTTGCTAAAGTTCAAGAATGAGCAATCTTCGAGTAAATCTGACTACAAATAAAATATACCCCATGGAAACGTTGCAACCTCTTTTCATTTGATTAATTATATTAAAGAGCATAAATACCAAAAGTTTCAAGTAAATTCACTCTCAAATAAAATATGTCCCAAACAAACATTGCAACTCCTCCCTTTTGAGGTTGAATTTTTAAAATAGGCGTTTCACAAATTAAATGAGAGAGTATTAAGACTAAGTTTCAAGTAAATCTGACCACAAATAATATATGTCCCATTCAAACATTGCAACTCCCATCCAACCCCCTCCAGATGTTGAATTTTCAGTAAATCGGACCAAATACAAAAATGTTCCAAGCAATCTTTACAACCCCTTTTAGCTTCCTGCAGAGGTTGAATTTTTTAAAATGTTGAAATAGGTATGTATACCTATTACTAATTTTAAATGAAAGAGCATTAATGTCAAGCTTCAAGTAAATCTGACTATAAATAAAATTTCTAGCATATAAACGTTACAGCCCCTTTTGACCCCCTTTCAGAGGTCTAATTTTTTAAAATGCTGAAAAAGGTGTTTGATTTTATGCCAATGAGCATAAATACTAAGTTTCATGTAATCTGACCAATATCAAAAATGTCAAAATTTATAACATGAAGCTTTTTCCATATAAAAATACTTTCCAAATTTCCGGATTTTCTCGTGTATTTTCCAAAAATTTTCTTTCGCCCAAACCTTGTCCTGTCAATTACAAATACAACTAAACATAAATCTGCCGAATCGGTTGAACCGTCCTCAAGTGATGCCCCGTCATACACTTGGCAATTCCCAAGAATTGACAGCTAGGAACAGTTTGAATTTGGTTTTTACGTTTTTCTGGGCAATTTTTTCAATTTTTCTCATCATAAGAACTTTCCTAGGCCTTCAAGGAATATCTTAAAAAGAACATTATCGAAATTGATGCAGCCGTACTGGAGTTTTGCGCTTAGCTTTTATATAAGTAGATTACCTGTAAATTAAGGAAAATTAAATTGCAACTACAATTAGTTATTAAACAGGGCAGGATTTGTAGACAACGTTTGCTAATATCCTAAAATTTGCTTCAAACAAGGTCTTTTCAAAGAAGAATCTTTGATTTCTTGGAAAACTAATAATAACAACATCTTAAGTAAGATCAAAGGTAAAGGAGGCAGTTAGGTAGATGTTCACCCCCGTTAAGGTATTTTCTTGAAATTGCAATGATGCTGTCTTGTACTAGGAGTTGCAGGTAATAAGATCATCTGCTTCAACAACTTCTACTGATTGCCGCTATGATACACGTATATGTATATCTGCGCGCGTCAAAGAGAATCGTCGAAGATCGTCCAAATCGCAATCGCCAAGCATAACAGAAATAGAATTAGTAATCAGTGAACCGTACGAGAATTCCACATTAGCTTTTGTTATAAACTAATTGAACCAAACTTATGCACAAACTTGAGTAAACAGGATTAGTTACAGCATTGATTTTTAAATTTGAATTAAATTTTATTGATTAGCATTAGATGAACGGTTTCATAATTTGGAAACAAACATGCTATATATTTGTTGTTAAATAGATCTATGATTAATCTGTTTGACAGTTGCTTATTTGAATTTATGAGCAAAACATGTTCGATGAATATTGAAATTAATGTATACTGACCTCATTGTATTCCAAAATCACACAGAATTAGAATTTTGAAGACAGAAGAGATATATCAGATTAATAAGATTTAATCCAATTTCAATCCGTATAATTTGACTATTCCCTCAAAGAAATATCTCTCTATCTTCAGAAATATCCCTGAAACTTCTACTTTTTTGTTACTAACTAACGAGAGCACACGTTTAATGGTTAGCAAACACGTGTAGCTAAACTTGGGCGCCGGCCAAAACTTGTTTGCTATTTTTCGAGTGTTTATTATTTTTTTAATAGCTGTCATGCATTCTTCTTTTACTGCATTAGTGTGAAAACAACAAGGAAACTTAATTAAACCGACATTATTATCATTAGTTATGATTCAACACAGAGAATGAATAACTAGCAAATATGAACCCATCTTTCTTTTCATTAGCGCTAATTGGACAACACATACAATTTACTTCTCTACTTTTGTCATAAAAGTTAATACCTAGACAAAATTTTAATATTTTGTAAAGTAATACTGTAAGTAAAACCTCTACATTGTCTGTCATTCTGTATTATAAATAATCCCCTATAGTTTCAGAATTACATTGCTTAATTCATCAGTATGTAAGTACGTAACCTTGATTGAAATAGGTACTTTGATACTTCCTTAAGTATTTATTATATTACTATGAACATTTATATCCAGTACATTCTGCTTCAATCATTCAAGAATGCACTTGTTCAATATGATCAATATCTCCTTCCGAAATGAAACCGAAATTTGAAATGAAAAAGCTAGTTTTCTAAATTTCCGAGGAAATTTTGTAAAATTTACTCTATTTTGATGCTAACTTTACTTACAACATACTTTTCATTTTATATTATAAGTTAGGTTTAAAAAAATATACCAAGAACAAGGAGCACACCAATTTTTTATTGAAAATCATTTAAATTGTATATATTTTAAGACAAAAAATTGTTTTTACTGCTCCTTTTCTTAAGGATACCAACAGGATTGGACAGACAAGTCATCTGAGGCCCTATGATATGGAGGGTACTTGAAAACATATTTTAGTAGTTTTTAGTATAGAAAAAGCTTGGATGGAATTAGTTTATTCAACAAATTCAGGCCCCAACTGGAAAAATTTTTGTGGCCACGCATTTCCAATACTAAGAAAAGATTCATAACCTTTCAATCATCTTTAACTATTGATGCTTTTGAGGTAAAAGTGCTAAACAAACTCATGATTACGTCAGCTTGAGGACAGTTACGATAATCTTGTCAATTCTTATATCGTCAATAAAATAATTTTAGGCATTTTTTAAGGGGGCCGGGCTTTCTTCAAATTTTAGACCCGGTCCTCGCTTCACTTCTTGTGAAGTAGCAACTGCAAACAGTCGACAAATTCAATCTCGCAAACAGTGCTACAGCAGCTGCATCTTGTTGTAAAATGGCAATCCACACACTAAATTGCTATTAATAGTGGAGAAGTAAATTTGTCTTGCGGTTGCGATGATTCAAGTGTGCTGTTGAACTTCGGCTTTGACCGGACTAACAATGTTTACCATGATCGGCTCGCGAAAATGAGAGAGAGCGCGGCGAGAATACGGGGTGGGAACGCGCTTCCGGATGGCAAAGCGGCAAATACAGATGCGGCCCCTTTGTGCTTGCTTTTGGCTTCAGTTTTGTTTGCTTACGGCACTTAGACGGGCTCTTGGAAAAATAAATTCCCGAAATAAAGGGACTTACTTCGTCCGAGAAAATGGAAACAATGGAATTCGTTACGATGTCGCTTTTTATGCTGAGGAAATTGCTCAAGATACGAACAATGTCTACTTTTAATTTAACGAGACGATGTTTATTGTTAATATTGTAGTTGTTGAGTGGGGAGGAAATGCATGCTTTATGACATTTAGCTCGGAACGGAGTAGTATTTATTAAATACTAGCTGACTCGGCAGACTTAGTACTGCCTTAATCGATAAATAAAAGACCTAAACTTTTATATAAAATAAACTTGGTTGTTAAATGTCAAATATTATGGTTGCGTTCAGAAATTTAATTTGTGACAATTTGTATCAATCTACATAAAAATAATCTGAAAGATAGTTAACAACTTTCATATTTATTCACCTTTTCAACCTTCTCTAGACTTCCACAAATAATTCAAAACCAAAATTAGCCAAACAGCAATTCATTTATATATATATATAGATTTCTGTGAATAAATAACTGAATGTAACTGAGATAAATGTCGAAGATGTGCGTTTTCCATTATATCAGAATTGTGTTGAGAAGTTGTTTCGTATATCGCATGAAAGAGTTTAGAAAAACTATTCTCTGCACTCGGCAAAATGTAAGAGGTTGAAATTGGGTACTCCATGTAATGGTAGCATTTTAATTACATACACACACATTTTCAAATCAAATAATGCCTATTTGTATTAACGAACTAAGAAGTTGAACGTTATTTACTAAACTTGGTATTAAAAGGGAAAGCTTTCACTACCATTTCAATTAAATAGTCGAAATAAGTCGCAAAGTTCACAACTCCATTTAATCCTCCAACATCTCACTACCAGCAATAAATATGTAGGCATGTACCTCCACAGTAAATTACAAAACTTAGTTTCGCTTTTTACACAGATTCTTTTTAAGTGAAAAAGCTTTGGGATAAAAAAGAACGCAAATCTTCTTTAGAATAGGGATTGGCGTTCCCAGGCGGGTAATGTAAATGCTGCCTTTGCAAACACATTTTTTTACTTTTGGGCGTATTTCAGACTCTTGGGGACAAGAGAAAGGCGTTAGTCGATTTCGTTTGAAGATTTTTTTATCAAAAGTTTGTTTTATTACTCTTGCCCTTGCTTATTTAGCTAAAATAACCAAACTTCACAGCATTCTTTTCAGTAAGAAATTCGATTGTAATATGTATGCACTTAGGTAATGCACCCATGCCAAGTTCTATTTATCGTGCAATAATTAATTTTCGATGATTGTCCGTTCTGCAAAGGAATCTACTTGACCAACTGAATCTACGGCCTAGCGTAATTCGATCGAAATTAGGAGATGCAGATCATGAGTTCGGTCTTATTAGTTCTCATCAGCACACCATACATTTTTCCTCTGTAATATTCAATAAATCGTATGCCTATGTGTCTGATCGTTTGGTTGCTGTTCCTTGCTCCTACTATTTATTGTCATGAACCTGTCAAAATAAGAAAAACCTAATTTACATACCACTGCATTCAACGCAATATTGTCGATTTACGAAGTATCGAAACCTATAGAATAAAATTACTGCGTTATGCGTACTGTTTACACTTTATCTACCTATCTCTTATTTAGATTTTTAGTCTTTTACTTCTTCCTCACTGGCATACAAAAGGATATGCTTTGCATTTATGATTTAAATAATAAAAAAAGCCAATTTCGTAACTAGAATAAGTTATGTCATATAATTCTTCTAAAACGCACATTACATCTCCAAAGGTGCCCATAAGACAAAGTTACTAGCGAAAGTTTAGGTGAGTAGGGACGATAATATACTGGTGCATATCTTTGAGAAACAGCAGTAAAAACTTTTATTACGTTGCACCAAGACTGCACGCTGGATATGTTTAAAGTTTACTAGTGGTCTGAAAAGTAAAGTTACAGATGTTAAATCCTCTTCCTTTGCTATTTCGAGAAAGTGTTATGAAAGTAGTAATTTACTCATTTCTGCTGTATGCATGTATAATTCCTAACTACTGTTGCAAACTGCGAATACCGAAATATTTACTGTAATGTTTACCTACAATGCGATATGACCAGAAAACTCCACGTTTAAAGTGCATGTAGGCTATCAACTAACCAGGTAACACGTTTTCCTTGTTTGTAGCTTTCATTTGATAAGAAAATGTCAGCTCCCTAATCTTTTTAATATCGGTATAGTTCGAAAATATTATAAGAGAATCCTTGTTAGTAGAATGCAGATTCGGGCTATAGGGCCGTGGTCTAAGTGAACCATTCCGTCCAGACGTTTCGTCAGCTACTGCGGCTGACATCTTCAGTGGTAGTGCAGCGTTGACAACGTGGGGGGTCGACCCAGTCTCTGTCGAGACATCGAGATACAATCTACGTTCACGTTGTCAACGCAGCACTACCACTGAAGATGTCAGCCGCAGTAGCTGACGAAACGTCTGGACGGAATGGTTCACTTAGACCACGGCCCTATAGCCCGAATCTGCATTCTACTATGGATTCCGGCCGTGAAAGCCTTTGTTCTTATATAGAATCCTTGTTCATTGCAAAGGATCTTCCTTAGGGTAGGCCACAAATAGGAAAATTCCTTAACGGAAATCAAAGTGAAACAACTAAGGAATGAAGCCGAGCACAGCCCTTCAAGTTAATATCACGTCTAAAGAAGCAAGTTAATGTTCAGGGAAGCAGTTTTTTTAGACTCACGTCGGCAGTTGCTTTCAATGTATTGATGGTATTTTTCGTGGTACAAATTGGAGATTGTGGTAATAAATAAACCAAAAAAAGACTCAAATTGTTTACCACAAAACCTGTTCGCTGCGGACACGTGTTTCGCCCACTTCTCACCAGCCTCGCGTTGGTATAGCCATAATAGAAGTGGGCGAAACACGTGTCCAGGTTTTTAGGTAGAAAAGTACGCGGTGAGTTCCTTTTTGGTTTGATTATTATTCTTCTTATTCGAACGCTTTCGAAGGCACAATTCTGCACTAATAAACCTACAAAAATTGCATCTAAATAAATGTAATCCAATATGAGAGAAATGTGAATAATTTCCTTTTTGTGTTTGCGATTTCTGCGTTACGAATTTAATTATACTGCCATTAAGTAAACCACTTAAGGCAAGGAACTTATCTTTGTGGAATTTCAGTCTAGCAGATGGTTTAATTGGAGATAACCAAGTTAATGTAGATCAGTGATTTTAATTCTTGAAACATTAACAATAATTAGCGGTTGGCCGGTAAACCGAATTCTCTTCCAAATTGGAGCTATGGAAACTTCGTAGTCTTAAAGTTTACAGTAAAACATTTTACGTCACAATGAGCTACCTACGCTTTCTCGGATTTATTTAGACAATTTAATTAAATGTGGCGGCTTTACGATAGTACCCCTTTACTAGACAATTTATTTGAGAAATCAATGAACTTTATACAGGATGTAGATAGGATGTTCTGTCGATGTGTGCCAAATTCTAGAATGTTTTACCGATGATTAGATATAAGTATTAGGAAATTTACACATGGGCTAGAATATAATGCGTAAGAACATGTAATTTTCCATAAAGCAAATGAATTATCCATAAAAAAATTAGTAAAAGATTGGGTGGTTTATAAATATCTGCTTATTATTGGCAATTTCCAAAATTTTCGGTCGACCAGGATACTCATACGCAGGAATTTTCTAACAATATTTGTATTAATTTATAAATAAATAAATCCTTAGACATTAACCTACAGTTCACCAAGTTCAACAGAAATTATTATATTACAAATATTGAATAATATGAAGTGTAAAAGTGCTATAAACAATTGATAATGTCATCTTACTGTGAATATGACAATCCTCTGAAAATTAAATTGAGTTCCAAAACAGCAGTAGGATTTAACATAAGAAAATCCTTCAGTCGTTGTCAATTCTAAAATTTTATAGATAAAGGTTAAACACAACAAAATGTATTTAAACATCTCAATGAATATTTATTTAAAAGCGTTTTGTTGTCTTTAATCTTCATTTAATTTTTTAATTATGTTTCACAATTTTCCTGTCACAAGATCTATTGAAGATGAAAAATTTTCTTCTCCTTACGTTTCTAAATACCAAAATCAATAAAAACAACTTGTTGTTTAGGTAAAACTAATATTACTAATAAAAAAAAATTAAAATTTGAGTAATGCGTTTATTTTGAAGAAATACAAGGTTCAATAACTTTTTCCATATGGTAAACAATAATTTATCAACTATGCAAATGTAAAGATCTGCGGATATTTTCAGCAAAAGGAAAATAACACCTAAAAATTCGAGCCAATATTGTGGATCAATACCGACATCGTTAAGTTGACAAGAATGACTCAAGAAATAAAGAAAGAATTTCCATTTCCTCTCGTATTCACGTGAAAACTGCCAAGACGCAATAACAAGAATCACATATATGAACATCCTGTGTTATTACTTCTTTTGAAATAAAATTTCTTCTTTCGATTTAGGTCGAAGTCAATAACACTGAAATAGATTATCTGTTAGTTTTCTAATGGAATGACCACCTATAAATTGGAAAATATCAATTTATTGTTGTGAAACATCACTTGACGCAGCTTGAGGCTAAACTCGACTCAAGTGTAGAATCAATAAGGGGCGACGGATGACGACGCGTCGTCCGATCGAGTCAATAGACGACATTTCTTTCTACGGGCGCACAGAAATGCTGGAGTCTAATTATGGAATTTATTATTGCAGTGATAAGGGTCATTTTCAATATTTAGAGATATCGACTTGTCAAACTTAACCTACAGCAAAGTTATCTACGTGATGGACACATGATAGACAGTAAACGTCAATGGTACTTTAGTAGGAATGAACGCCTAATACCGCTCGGGCAGCCCTGATTCTATTTCCGACTGATACAGTATTCTTTTTTTTTTCTTTTAACTTATTTATTTTTCATTACTTGTTACTAGTTGCATTTGTGCAAATATCAAATTATTTCATTTCTATCAGGTGTCCCGTAATAGTTACTAACGAATGGATTGATTTATAGTCATCAGATTTTAAAAAAAGTAACGATCCTGAATAACTGTCTATATTATTTTCGGCAAATTGAAATAAAAGGCATTTGTAACATTAATTATTTTATTAATTGGTCCTAACAATATATTGTTTCATTACATTTCTTCAGATAATTTACTAGTTATCTTAAAATTGCTATAAAATTTCCGAAGAAGCTTCAGTAGGGAATGTAATTAATAAAGTAATTAAAATTAAAATTTATAGTCAATAATGTTCGGGTACATTTTCATACAGTACGTACGCGTATTTAAAAACAAATGCAGTATAAATTTGAACCTAAAAATTGCTCGTACTGCTGGTGCAGTGTTCACAGCAACGAAATGCAGGCTTAAGAGATAATGCCCAAAGTTCGTTAGATAAATCTGGTGGTTAAGTAAGATGCGCTATTTATTATACCAGCAACCACACCAAGATAACGTGTGCGGAAGAAAAATTAATAATAATTTTCGAAAGAGGATTTACTTCACTCTGATAAATTACAACAGGGAGCCTTTTTAAAGCGGTTTTGTTTAATTTTTGTTTTCGTTTCTGAAATGCAGGCACGATATGTAGCAAGAGTGCTCTAATGTTTACATAGACAACATCAAAGGAATTATTCAACATTTCGTATATTTTGTTCCCATAGCTAGATAGTAAGGGTACGTATATATTAACTTAATACAGGAAACATCTACGAACATGAATAATGTTGTATACCTGGTAAATTTTTCGAAGCTTACGTTCTTTTGTTTCACATTTTATTGTCCATCGTACTAAGTGCAGTGCATTTGTTACTATAACATTTTATTAATATTAAAGATGGCTAAAACATCTGAAATTATGAAAATTAATTTTATATTCAATAAAGGAAACGTCATGATAGAAGATAAATAAAATAATAATAATCATCATCATTATCTTAAGATCGTCAATCCTAAGGCTGGTTGGACACGCACCTCCATATTTTCCTATCCTGAGCTAATCTTCGTAATTCCATAAAACTGGAACATCTTTAACTATTTGTGAACACTAATCTAATTTAGGTCTAACTATAATCAAATTAAGAAACAGTATGACAATCCATTTGAACATAGCCCAACCCGAGATAAGAATGTGCAGTTTCTCAGAGTCTCTGAAAGCGAAACAAGAGTCTCCGTCTCTCGTCGAGTCCCTCTGGTGTCGCTGAGAGAAACTATTTAGCGTCTCTGAACGGGAGGCTCGAATCTCTCAATAAGTGGTGTCTCGGTAGACATGGTTAAAATTTTTTTAAGTTCAACATATTTCAGAGATACCAGTCTTTCTACGAGAGACTCGAGTCTCTCAATTTTTCAGTTTTATTCATTCAGTCTCTCTGTGAGAGTCTCGAATCTCTGAATTAACAATTTTATCGTTCGAGTCTCTCATACAGAGACTGTGAGAGATTCATAAAAACAACTAGGCAATAACTGAGAGACTGTGAAAAACTGTGAGAGACGCTGAAAGACTCTCACAGACTGGAGAGAGACTGAAAATTTTTGTCTAGGGAAGTCAAGTCAAGTCGTAATTCTAAAGCCAGTGTATTAGATGGATAGGTCTAGGATTGCCATTGAAATATAAAAAAGTAAAAGTGTATGTGTTCGTCTCTGCTGTTACAATGTACCTAACTTTTGTGGACGCAATGGCGCTAGATTCATTAGGGCATAATTCCGCAATACTGGCTTCCGTTTCCGTGTAGCGCTTCATGTGTATACGATCGTACTTGATTATCATTGCTTTTGCGGTCTGTGATATGGCGCTACAGTTGGATGAAAACCAATCACAATTCATCCAGGGGCAATCCTGCTTTTCGCATACATGTATGTACTTATGTGTGTTTCAGATTTTTTTACGAACCTGATACTGCTTTTTTATTATATCAGTTTCATTGCAAACCATTATTCAACCACTTTATTTATTGAATACTTTCAACTCCTATCAGTACCTATAATAAATACAGTGGAATTTCGTTTAATTTGACTCCGCCTATATTGACCAACCGCTTAATATGAAGTAACTACAGTGTTAGGTTTGGTTTTCATATTAAATTCTCTATAAGAATGTTTAGTTATAATAACTCCGTTTAAAATGACATATCGTTTATTATGACTGATTCTCTAGAAATCACATCCGGCTGTACTGACCCAAATGATTAATAATAACATTTTCGCTCATTTTTCTGACCCTTCTTATGTGTATTGATATTACAATTCATCGTTATTTTTGTTTTTCTGTTAATAAATATATACAATTTGTAGTTTTTCTCTCTATTAAACTAAATAACTAACAAAGATATAAAGTTG
This sequence comes from Agrilus planipennis, assembly GCF_000699045.2. Taxonomy (NCBI): domain Eukaryota; kingdom Metazoa; phylum Arthropoda; class Insecta; order Coleoptera; family Buprestidae; genus Agrilus; species Agrilus planipennis. The sequence continues at coordinate 61,058 of NW_020439063.1, read as the reverse complement.
TTTATTTTCTAAGACTATGCTTTGTATGACGCCCCCTTAGTATGACGTGTTTGTCATTTTCTTTCGATGTCATTATAAGCGGACTCTACTGTAGATGTCATGAAAAAGAAATTGGAACAATGATACTGTAAGTAATTGTGCACAGGCTGATCATAGAATGGAACCAACTGAAGATGATCCCATCTGCAGAGCATGACGACAGATTCATCGTTAAGTAAAAAGGACACAGCAATACAACACAAACGAGTAAAATAAGTGAAAAGTAAAAATCGATCTAAACTTTTAATCATAAGCAATCGTTCCCTCATGGCAACGCCCTTCCCCAGATACACATTGGGGTTATTTCGAAAATACAATAGTAAATATAATAATAGAACGGGAAAAAATCTCCCTAAAGTAATTTAATACTTCAAAAGCGTTGCATCGATTCGTTTTTAACCAACAAAAGAGTATGAAAAATATTATTAATTTGATTTACTTGCTTCAGTTATTGAGCAGGTATTTATAGAGGAAAACAAGACGAATTGTGTTTCGTATTACACTGGTTTGTTACAGCGAGATAATAATTTTCTTTCAGTCTACATAAGAAAAGCGAATTACTTGCCAATTATATTTTTCCCACTTTTATAAAAGAAAAACAAAATAAATTGTTTTCTTTCTTTTGTTTTTCATTGCAGAGATTAAGTAAGGAGATGAAATTATTAAACCGACTGGTTACTGAAAAAATATACCTAACGAAGATACCATGAAATTGGTGTTTTGGTCACAAAAATATCCAGATGTTATTAAATCGCGACTGTACGTAAAACATAATTTAAGTATCTGGAAAGGGCCCTATGTTTTTCATCTGTACCTATTTATTCTGGGATACAAAAAATAAAATACTACGTTTTAGTATATTCTCCTTTTACTTCAATACATTTCTTGTTTAATTAAATGTTATACCTCATTGAGATAAATCTTATTACAAAATTGGGGAAGGCAGAAATGGCAGAGAACTATCACAGGGTAAGTGAAGACGGTAAGCCGTTTCACCACCTTGCATCTTCATGACCTTAAATTCGACTCTCGACTCTACTTCTCGGTTATAATTGATTCTGCTATTTAAACGATCGATAAATTGACCTACTAACAGAGTAGGTAAGTAGGTTTCAGTTTTTATGTACCCCAAGGTTTAACTTTTTTTATTTTCAGAACTTTTTCGAAATTGTTATCGAAGCATACACAGTGAAACTTTTCAACATAAATTTGTATTTGAGTCGCCTATATATGTGGAACATGCCACCTGTTACGTAAATGTTAATTAAGTCCAGTTAGCAGATATTAACACAATTGAAATTCGTATCTTAATTTAACAAGGAGCACTGTTCTAAACGATTGTAGAAGTATAAGTGAAGAGAAAAATTTAAAAAGGAAACTTCGTGCAAAGTAACAGATTAATTGAACTTTGTGTACGGAAGACCTTGCGCTAATTGCTTTGCTATTTTGCTAACGAAATTGGTTTGCTAACTTTCTCGATATAGATCTCACTACCTACCGGCCGCTAAAGCTTCCGTGACAAAATAACACACCAATTAGAATTTTAAATGAGCTCTCTTAACCAGAGTTACAGCTTTTTACGTTTCGCTCTCTAACTTAATGCGATTTCATTTTTCGTTCTTTGTTGCGTACATTATTTTTGTGACGCATTAACTTAAAAGGATAAACTTAAGAATAATCGCTTTTAAAATGGAAGCTTTAACGAAAGTCCCCTTTTAACATCACTCTCTTTTATATCTATTTTCTTCAACATAGAAAAGAAAACAAAGCAGCACTTCTTACGTCTAAATAAATGCAAGTCACTACAACAAAACACTAAAGAATACATCTCATTTAGGTATACATACCTATAGCAAAATGTTAAAGTAAAATGTAATTAATATATAATAATCACAGAGGACTCTATGGAAGTCAATAAAAAATAGGCGAGATAGGTTGGTAGGACACCTACTCATACATGAAGGTCTAGTCAGAGACATATTAGAGGCAGAAACGGGAGTTAGGAGTGGTAGAGGTAGGTATAGACCTAGATTAGATTTCTGTTCGCAAATAGTTAAGGATGTGGGTTGTTCTAATTTTAGGGAAATGCGAAGATTAGCTCAGGATAGGAAAGAGCGGAGGTGCGTGTACAACCAGTCTTAGGACTGATGGCCTTATGATGATGAATCGCAAATATAATTAATTGCATATACATTTGATGTATTGTATCCATATTATTAGTATTCATGCACTATCAATGGAAAAAGAGGCAACTGAGGCAAAACCAGTAAAGTTATACTAGTCCGCCAGAAATGACAACAAGTGTGTTGGAAACTTTTTACTTTATAACTTTTTAGATGACAGTACAACAAGAATAAATATGGACATTCTTTGATCATAAAATTTTTTTATACCTTGCTGTGCAGCATTAGTATCCTCTATGTATGTATTATTTCTGAATTCCTCTGCTGTACTTGGTTTTATATTTAGGTAAGTACATATTTTTCATCGCAATAAAAGTGAGCAAGATGTTCAAATTGGGTTTTTGTTTTTCATTTCTTGTATTAGATGCGATAAATGTACAAGAATCCATGTCTCTTTCGTATCTGCACATAAGGTAGGTTCATATGAGATGCAATAGTTCTCTTTATGAATTTATTATTCTATGCAAAAAGAATGAGTGTATGCGATGGAGTGAAGGCATCTCCGTGCCCCAGATCTCTCAGTTTCCTTAATCAAATTATGGAAACATTTTCTAGTTTAGTTGCGGATGTGCGGGTAGCAATTTATCAGAAGAAGATGTATGATGGAGTTGGAATACTTCCTAAGTTTCTTTAGCTGTGTAAAAACGCACACTATTTGTGAATGTTTGCCAAATTTCACGGTAAAGAAGCGATAAAATCGGAACATATGTAAGTCTCATCTTGAATAAGGTTTACCGGAACATGCTATGAATAAATATGGTGTCTATGAAACGCATTGGTATTTTGATGGTAATGTCCATTCTTATACGAACCAAGAAACACGTATTTTTAAGGGCTACTTCCTTGTTGCGGCATTGGGTTAAGGACTTTTGGAGTAAATGTTAAAGTTAGAAACAAGAAAAACCTAACCCAGCGCTAATGTAAATTTGGTTAATAAATAATCAACCACATCTGGAGACTTATCCATTTATCCTTTACCAGTTTTAATTATATCTACCCCCTCTACCTCCTCTTGCAATTAGGTATACATTATGATTATATTTTAAACTTTTGTTGATTCTTTATAATGCTGATACTAGGGAAAGCAATACTGCCAAGGCAATAGAAAACTTTGTGAAGTTTTGCTCGTATCTATTCTGACATCATGCGTGTTGATACTACTATAAAAACTACAGAACTACTCTTATAAACCGACATATTTTTATATCTGTACGTATAAGTACAATAAGATCTCACTTAAGCATAGATTTCCCTATAAACACGAGGATGTTCGAGCCTAATATATTGCTAAGAATTTAAATGTTTTACTTAATAATAAAATGAAAAAGAAACAATAAATATTATTTTCAGTAAGCCTAGAATTATCTCAAAACTTCCAAAAGTGGATCGCAATTTGAACTTATTTGTTCTCATCAGCACACAATTGACGTTCCTAACAGAATGCATCGACCTCAGAAAGAAAACTATTTGCGTGTTTATTCCCACTAGCTGATAACACGAGGGCCTCCGACTTATACTATATTGCAAATCCGGACGAAAGTCCTTTCTCAGCATCCGTGAGAATGTGTGGGGAGGCGGTTGTGGGGAGACTGATGAGACGGAGGAAATGAAAACGGAAGAGAGGTAGAAGACTATCTTTGGAATATTATTTACAGCCTTAGAGCATTTGTCAAGGAAGCCGCAAAGAAACTGGACCAAGGCATGCGGACTCGGAATCGAACTGGTCTCCTCCGGAACGCTAAGCCATGATTTAGACCTCTATTGTCTAGAACACGCCGATCAAAACTAATCATGCTATTGATTAATATCGAGATTAATAATTAACAACAGGCAGCACAAAAACGCCACTTGTAGGTAGACAGATGGATTATTTTCGATTTGCTACCACAAACAGAAGTATATGCATTCCTACTAAGAAAAAGTATACCAGTAGGAACATTTCTTGTCAGAGTTATATCATGGTTCAATTTATTTCAGTCCTGGCTCATTTGAGATGCCGTTTCGTCAATGTGCAGTTCACGTAGTCTGTGTGTATGCAAGAAAGGGTCGAGGCCGCAGCCGATAGTGTCTGAAGGGTCAGCTTTATGAGCTCGGACGAATTTACGGTGAAGCGAGGATGCGCTATCCGCTCGCAGCTCATTCTGGAAGAGGAAGAGGCATTGCCGGATCTGGAGTGCGCTTGCAAACGTGAAAGGACTACCTGAACTTCCCTGCAGGCAGAGATTATTTATTACTATTTAACGGAGACAGATTTGGACTCGGTGATTCAAACACGTACCAATCCCGTAGTGATATCTTTAATTTATTAAGTATGCATGAAGAATGAAGAAGCTTGATTAGATACAAATGACAGAAAAAAAGAAAAATTTAAAAGATTGTTTTAGATTTTTTGATCTAGATAATTCTTTCTTTCTTGTAAATAAAATTCTAGTTATATAGTATTTGTTGTATAAATACCTAACAATATACACTTCACTTCACTGCAGAGACGTAGCTAGCAAAAATAAACTGGGGCTGTAACTAAACTGCTTAGGTCTTACCAAGTTAAAATTTAAATACTTTATAGGTGCAAAGCTATTTTATTACCAGATCTTAAAATCGTGTTGCAACCCATTTCATTTACATTCCAAAGTGGGACAACTTTTCGCTAGTTCAATTTGACGATTGCTCATCAGAATTTAAGGGTCTCCTAGGCGAGGGGGCCCTGGTGTGCTGCACCGTCTAGTCTTCCTGTAGTATAGAAACTGCCTATGGCGTACTGATGAGACCCAATAAGATCGAAATCGCGGTGCATATCGTGTATTTTCGATAAATTACAGTAACTTCTTCAGGTGAAAATAATACCTAAACAATCATTTATAAAGAACTTTATTATAAAACGAGAAAAGCGCGAGAATTTTCAATATAACAATCAAAGCAAACGTTCTTTCGCTATTGCTGAAATTATTTTGCAAGAAGAAAGAGCTGCTCGAGGCTTACGAATGCGACGATGAAATGCTATTTTGGTTTTCGTGATTGCGACTAACGTTGTTAACGGGTCAAGTTGTAACAGAAATTTTGTCTCATTGTTATTCTTGCTCTCAACTTGCTGCTCGTTTGAATATTTACGGTTTATGTAAATCCATATAAATCTGGATTTGTTTTCCTTGTTAGGGCAACGTGTCGAAAGAACAAGGAGTATATTAGCATATTTTTTACAAAAGAAGAACAAACTTTTCTAAGAAACACACATTTGCCAAAACAACTAAATTGCCGTTATACTTACATGGAATTCCTTGGGAAAAAAAAACAAATACAAAATAAAATAGTTCTATATATAATAAACTGTACCATGGAGTTATTTACGTAGAACAGTAGAGAGATTTAGGTAAAGCGATATTTAAATTTCATTGATTATTTTTATTGATGGAATGCTTGTCGAACTGGACAGACTCAAATGTATTCAATATTATGTAGAACCAATATTGTGGTATGTCATTAGTGACTGCAAAGGCCCTATTAGGTTTGAAGTTGACCCGACCCAGTTTGGTCTTAGTGCATGTGACAGGTCATCGCTATTACCCTTTAGATAGCTTTGAAGGGGTGTAGAAATTTTCGTTCTGGAGAATCCAGAATTTGATAATAGACCAGCAAAATGTATCTAATGTACCTACTAAGCTAACTAATGAAAAGCACATTTCGTCCGAAAAAAAAATGTTAGCTGTGACATACGGAATACCTCCCCATCGTTATAAATCATTTCTCAATGGCTCTGTACAAATAGAATTCTCAGAAGGAACGGATAACCTTACCTAACCTACCCCACCGTTTATGTATATTTGGCCTCCGGAATAAAGTATACATTTTAATTTAAATATAAATCGATTAAGGAGGAAAGTGGTAACTCCGCCAGATTGCTGACGCTCCATCTATAGTGCATACTGCGTATTACCTGTTGATAATTATATAATGGTATGACTTACTGATGTTGAATAAAATGCAATTTGGGACATATTAATATGTAAACCCTAGACAAAAATTTTCAGTCTCCCCCCAGTCTCTCATAGTCTTTCAGCGTCTCTCACAGTCTTTCACAGTCTCTCAGTTATTGCCTAGGTGTTTTTATGGATCTCTCGCAGTCTCTGTATGAGAGACTCGAACGATAAAATTGTTAATTCAGAGATTCGAGTCTCTCGAAGAGAGACTGAATGAATAAAACTGAAAAATTGAGAGACTCGAGTCCCTCGTAGAAAGGCTGGGATCTCTGAAATATGTTGAACTTTTCACCATGTCTATCGAGACACCACTTATTGAGAGATTCAAGTCTCTCGTTCAGAGACTGGATACGAAATGAGAATCTCTCTATGAGTGACTCCAGTCTCTCGTTCAGAGACGCTAAACAATTTTTTTGACAGTCTTTCGACAGTCTCTCTCAGCGACACCAGAGAGACTCGATGAGAGACGGAGACTCGAGCCTCGCTTTCAGAGACCCTGAGAGACTGAACATTCTTATCTCGGGAAGACTAACACACTTTGCATACTTATAAGAAGATGTGCATAGTGTATATTCGAGTATAAAGAAAATTTAAACGATGTGTCAGGTTCTCCATCTTTTGATATGGAATTTGTCCCATAAGAAAGCACTTGCAAAATGCATTTTTAAAATATGTTCAAAGTTGGAATGAATGTTGACAAACAGGTGCTTTTGTGAGCAAAGCTTCGGTGCATATCAACATCAACGGGGTCTTGAACGAAAACGGAAAGTCAGTGCAACATTTGCATGAAGCTAAAATTTCATATCGATTTTGAGAAGACGACCGAGAGGTCACTTGGCAAACCTTAAAGTCAAACGACCCCGTTTTTAACAAAACAAACCTGATTGGCTCAATTTGTATGTAAATTAGTCACCGACAGTGGAAAATCAACGACTAAACGGATCCTTTAGAAAGGACCTGTTCGATTAATTCTAGCTGGACTTGATAAATATTAAATAAAAAATAGAAGCAAATCCACAAAAATAGTGTAAGATTTAAAATTCACAATGTGAAAATCGGATTAATAAAGTCTTTTAGCCTTCTAGATTTACGTTTCTTTTTGATTCGTCATAATGGAATTTGAGCTTTCGACGATGCAGGATTGATGAAGCTGTTTTAATAGGCATCAGTACCTCAAAGCAGAATAAGGATTTAAATTCAATTTATGAGACATTAGGGGGCACATGGCAGTTGGGGTTACGTTTGTAGATAGAAAGAGTTTTTATCCTTACGATTACGAAATTTTGAAATTACTTCAGCTCATTTTGTTGTAAATAATTATCGTCTTACTAGTAAGTAAAATGTAATACTAAAACTCATTTTTAAATGATTGACTGCAAAGAACGATGGAAATAAACAAACACTTCTATTAGGTATCTATCTACTACTGCGCCTGAAAATCTAAACATATCAATAATCAAAAATCATAGATGTAGTTATTGTGTCAATCAATATGAAGACAACTGAATCAATTCGATCAATTTTAAAAGTTTGGTACTACCGGTCAAATATAAAAGTTTTCTCTCTCATTAATAATTATAGATTTGCAGCTCAAAGTATTGTTTGTAATTGTTGGTAACCGTATTATCGAAGTATTTCAGATGTTTTTTTGGTTTATAATTCCCTAATGTACGTTATATATTTTGGCTTGTTTTTCTTACAGATTTGTTTAAACTAAGAGGCAAAAAAGGCACGCCATTTACATTTTAATTTTTATAATTATTCTTTTAATGTCTAAACAGAATTGAAAGTAAATTGCTTTTCTTGAGTTGGCGAAATAAATTATAAAGTACGTAATTTAGTTAATAAATTATTAAACTTCATAATATCCTATTGTTTACCGCAAAGCCCGTAAATCTCGTTCTATGAAAATCATGAAAAGAAATCATTACGTAAGAAATTGAGTTCTCGATGTTTTGAAGGTTTTAAGCAACCTTTTCCTGTAAAAATTAATTTCAATTTCGGCGAATGATAAACAAAAGTCGAGTGGTTGCAAGAAAAGCCTTAAAAGTTGATGTTCCTGTAGCCAGTTAAAATTTTTTGAGGGAGCTGTGAGTGCCAAAGTATGAGGTTCGTTTACCTCCAGAAAACTGCTCGTTTACAACGCGACATAAAAATAGAGTAGCTCGTTAGTAAAGTCCCACGGGTTCGTTAGCGTCTTAAGCGTTTAATGGCTTAAGACTACACCTGTCGGGTGCTAAGGTACGTCACAGAATTGCTAATCTACTAATTTAAAGAAGGTTCGTCGTAAAACACGTTACACATTTTTCGTTGTCGCACAAAACTTAAAGTATTGTAAAAGTCAGGTAAGTATGTAACTTAGGGTCCAAAAATAAAATTGTTTCGTTTTTCGATTCAGTGCCAAAAATTGACGTAATAAATACAGAAATTATTTCAACAGAAATTCAAAAGAATAAAAATCGCACAAAATTTTTCGAAGCATTTAATTGTAGCTATGTCTCAATGCTGCCAGAAGATAATTTAGTTTTGAACAACCAATTATTTTTCTCACAAAAGCATTCCAGGCAATTTTCAGATGTTTTGTTAGTTGGTAGGATTTTCATTCATTTTGTTTTCTCAAAGTACTACGACCCTGCTAATACATTTGTTAAATATTCTACAAATAAACAGCTTTATTGCTAAATTCCAATATTAAATGTACATGTAGATATATTATAAATCAGAAAAAGTAAATTATGTAGCAAGTTATGTTTATTACTTACAAGTACTGTTTTGCTTATTTCATAAAGGGTAATCTATTTTATTATCTTTAAAATAAATTACTGCCTAGTATTTATAACAGATTTCATAAAATTCACAAAAAATTTAGTACAATTTGGGCAGATTAAATTTTGTAAATTCCCGGAAGAAAACAACATTTATATAGGAAGGTTATATTCGAATTTTGCCTCTGTTTGTTACAAGGAGTTGCAAGAATTCCGCTTGTTATTTTAACGCGGCGAATTCCTTAATAATGAATTCAATAAATTATAAAGACTTGATATTCATTAAGCTGATTTTTCAAAATGATTACTCTGTTGTCTATTATTAGAAACTTAAGATATTAAAAGTAAATATGGACCCAAATTTACGTATAACATTAAACAATCTATTTATAATTCCACGCAAAATTAAAACGGAAGAAAGTTGTGTGATGTGCTTTAGGATGTGGAAGTACAGTGGGAAGGCAATAAGCGATTTTTCTTCATCCTATCGCCGTGTAAAGTGATTTATGAGCGGTAGTGACAGTTCATTTCGGTTTTAAAGAAAAATCCTAGCGCACGTGTCTCTAAATTTAGATTAAACTAAAAAAAAAACGCGAACGGATACTTCGGTAAGTGGCGTGTTGAACGGATATAATAACAGTCAACCTTGGCTTTAGTTTCGGAAACACAAAATATGGTACCCATACGCTTCTTCAGATTCTTTCATATGTAAACAGGAACAAAGTTCTTTTATTGTATAAAAAAAGAACCGCCCCGAACACCCGGCAATATTGCGTAGTCCGTAGTAGATAATCGCGATTAGAATAAAAAAAATGTTTTCTTTGTGTTCCTACGAAACTAAAATTTCAGGAATTTCTTTTACCGTCGGCATAATGTTATAAACTAATTTAGTCATGTCTACAACAAAGAGATAATATATAACAAGACTAGGAAGACTATACAGATAAAATTTGACAGTTTACATAATCTGATTCTACAGAAATGGAAAGGAAACCCAAATAAGTGAAGACCCTTTCTAATTTTTTTTTATGAAAAGGCTTGAATTATATAGAGGACAACGATATACAAAAAAAAAATGATATTAATAAAAAATTGTATTAAAAAGCACATATTTATGCAGTCTTTAATATGAACTTGTTTGAAATTGTAGAAATGCTTGACACATGGTGAAAAATTTCTATAAATAAAAAAATTAAACAAAAGAAACACTTGGCACCTCCAACAGTTGTTTCGGTTATAACACCATCTTCGAGTAGTACAAATGGTATCTGTTTAACTCGCAAAGTGATTTCTTGTTGGTAGGACTTTTTTTAGTTACTATCGGCTTCAAGCCATATTGACTTATAGGTAAACAAATTCATTTTTAGTAAAATTCTCAAAAAGTGGCTTCTTCATATTGTTCTTTTATAATTATTGCATATACTTATAAGAACAAATTGTGGTTTTTTATAATGTTGTGGTCAATTTGGAAAATGTGACGTTAATACGTCTAAATATCGCCCCCTTTTTGTGAAAAATTATAGAAAAAAAGATAAATTAATAATTAAGTACAACGTCTATATGTAGGCAGCTAAAATTTAATCCTTTCCTGTATGCATTTTTGTTTATCTTTTCCTATTGATGCAAAAGCCGGAAGAAGCAATCGCTCCCGGAAATGGCACGTTTTTATATACCAATATATCGGTTGTTTACAATTTAGCTAAACATTAGCTACCATCTCAATATCAAATGCAATATTAGACAATCTGCCTTAAAGTGTTGCTGTTTTCTAAAATTTCTAACTTAACAGATTAGACGTTTTTGCATCTAATATAACTATGCAAGTCCCTTCAGTTCGGGGCTATCCCGTTTCCTCAAAACCAAATATTTGCACTGTAACATATGGACAAGATGATGCTACTTCTTCGTTATATCTCCGTAGGAGATGGAGAAATATCCTTTATTAAAATAGGATTGGTTATTGAGATAAAAAATTTACGTTTGTGGTAAAGAACAAAACCAAAAGTTCCCCGAAAAATAATGTAGCATATCAATAAATATTTCAAAAGCCTGGTAATTATTCAGAAGCAGAGTCTCCTCCAGGATGCTTGTACATATATAGATGTAGATTTTTCCAAAACAGATAAATAAACATTAATACGCGAGGACTTCCTTGGATCCTTGTAAAGTTCTAATAATTACTTTTGGAAATACTATTGTTAATGGTTTCTTAACTTTAAAAATAAAAATTTATTGGCAACGTAAAATAATAAACCAATATATTGTCGATAAACAAAAACCCTTTAAAAGCAATTGTACACTGGAATTCCCTCGCGTAAATGTTATTGACTGAATGAGAAAAATCCGGCTAAAAATCGCAACAGAAAATTGCAACAACATACCTTGTACGGGACTGTAAATGTTTAAATAGAGACAATCCTCCGATTGGTTCCTCAAGTGTCGTTCGATTCGTTGAAAGTATTCCTGACGTTCGGGCGGCATATTCCTCTTGTTGGGGAATCTCTGGGGACATACGGGACCGAACGAGTCCGCTATCTTCAGTTTTTGTTTCCACTGCGGCGCCGACCCCGGGGGCATAAACCGTAACTTACCCACAGGCGCGGCCGCATATGGAATCCCCAGGTACTGCTCCACGTCCGGGAGCTGTCTGCTCATGCGAGCTTCCACCACGATCCCTTGTAACTTTCCTAAATACAGAAATAAATGACATTTACGACGAAACAGATTGAAAATTTTAACTGTAGAACGACATGGATTCAAATCCCTTTCCAAATTAAGGATATTTGAATTTAATGTTTTTCCTTTTGCCGGGAAATTCCTATAATTAGAACAGTCCATCGGACTTTTGATTTTCCACACGTTTCGCGATTCTTTTCTTCAATTGTGACTTGACTGAGATGACGGCGAAACAGAATTCAATATTTGACAAAAATGCATTTAAGCAAGATATAATATTATATTGTAGGACTCTTACAAATAGAAATTTCCATGTTTTCTCTCATAATTTTACAAATACTTTCTCATCGCATGAAACATTTGAAACTTAAAACATACATGGGATAAATACATAAATACCTACGCTTTTCAATTTTGCAGTTATGATAAAATGAGACCATCACGAGAATAAGTGTTAAATGCCATACCATAAAACTAGTTTTGTTATTGTCACCGTCTTAATTTTAAATGAACACTTAATAATAAACAACATTTATACGCGATCGATATATATCGAATTTCGATGAAAGCTTCTTGCCAGTAATTTCCTCTCGACGTAGCAACCACGCAGAAACAGGCATTAAAACGGATTTACACGAATGTGTGCGAAGATTAGTGTCTTTTCAAAGTTATCATCACAATGATGTCATATATATGTTTGTTCTCAAGTGGAATTAAATGAAGGCGATTTAATTACAAATGTACAATAATAAATAAGTGCGGAAAAGATGTTCATCAGTAAATCGTCGCGTGGTTATGTATAGTATCAAGTAAAAGCTTTTGATATTTAGATGGAAGTATACATGTGCAGTCAGTGTTCATCAGATAAGGATTGATATGTATGGGTAAGTTTGGTATCCTTTATAAAATGGAAAGCTTGCTATTAGTAGCGTTGTCAAGGGGCCCGTTTAAGGGTACGGGAAACTTATTCTGGTTTATTATTTGAAACATTAAAATACATTGCAATTTATCTGGATGAAATGGTTAAAGAGTGTACTGTTAAATAAACTACTGTTATACAAAATATAGAAAATAATTATAGGTACGAATGACATCTGTAAAATTGGATTTGGTAATACTGTTATACAAAATGGATTATAAAAATAAGAAATTAGATGAAAAATTCAACATTTTTCAAAATCGTTTAAAAACATGTACACTTAAAGTAGCAAAACTTTTTGATTTTTATTATATTTATTCTGTTTCCTTGCTAATTGTTAACAGGTGATTCACTAATCGCAAAACATAATTTTGTTATTTATTATTATTCAGTTGTTTCGGAAGTTAATATGTAAATTAAAAATGATATATAGTAGGACATCTCTAGAATGTTCTTTAGTCAAGCTAAATTAGTAATGAAACAAATGAAATACTAGTTATTAAGAATCAGATTAAAAATAAAGATGTTTCACTATTTTCATAATTTCGAACTACTTATTTTAAAAAATTTAATATTCACCATTTTTTATTGTCTCATTATTTTAGTGTTTTACGGTTGTCCACTAAATAATCCCTAATTAAATAATGATACTCGTCCCACAAAGTTCTTTGTTTTGTATTAGAAAACTTCTTTCTGGACTTATCCTGCTGTTAGAATCCTTCCTATTATGATGGAATTGTCTTACTTATTTATTTACGTAGCTTTTTCCAGGGTGGTAGTCAATTAATTACACAACTATATGTTTTTTGTAATGTTTCGGTTTATTTAACCATCTTAGAAATAGAAAATACGTTTTTACATACAATATACATTTCATNACAGAAAATACAAAATGCTTTTCTCAAAAAAGTATTTAAATGCAAGATAAAAATAGGTATTTTTATTTTGTATTTGCTTTTTAAATGCAAGTATTTCAAGTAAATCACATCTCTGATTTTCATAAAGATATATTTTTGTTGATATAGTATGTAAAGTAAAAGGCATTTTAACCACTTTATGGATTTATTACAGGACGTGTCTTCAGTCATCTCAAAAATTTACAACCCGCCTTCTTTGATATGGTTTTGGCGAAACACTAAGATCTCAGTTGGATTACGTACATCCCTTCAAAAGCTGCTAGGTAAGTAATAATGATTTATTTAAATATTAGAAATAGCTTTCAACCAACCAAAACTAGTATGGTTCACATGAATACATATGTATGTGATACAATTTTCAATGAAAATTATTTCTTAATCGAGAAGCACAAACGGAATAAAAAAATTTTTTTACTACATATTGTTTCAAGGTTAGCTTGTAAGATCAAATAAAGATTACTTTGCAAATTCGGCTACATATTATTAGTAAAATTAACACTAAATATGATTAACAATTTAATAAATAAATACAATAATAGGTTATTTATGTAATTGTTAATTACATTTAGTAGTAATGTTTTTATTAATTTGTACCTGACGTTTAGAAAGTTACATGTTTATTGACTCTTAAAAACCATTAGTCTCTGCCCCGTTTTAGCTTTGATTATGTAAAAAATTCATACAACTAGGGAAAGAAGAAAAAATTCTTTTATTCCGGATACAACGTTTTTTATTTCGACGTTATTTCCGAAAAATGGGTTGCGGTTGTGCTACTGATGTGTTGTTCGTTTTATTGTCGGCTTTGTAGTTCTAAAAATGTAGATTGAAAATGTTAATGTGATTTCAGAACACGTGATTTTTAACTGATTCAGTATCCACGCCATACATTTCAACAAACTATAGCGTTTCCGGCATCTAAATTACACTATTGAGCCTTTAAATGTGGGTATTTTTAAAAAGCAGGAATTTCGTATAAAAGTTCCAGTGGCGCCTACGTCAAAAAAGATTGATATTAATCCTACAATAAGCTGCGTCACCTCCACAAGCAAAAAGATATCTTTTTATAACGTACCCACGTATAGCAGCGATTATTAAACAACAAAATTACCAGAACATCACTGCAGTATCTTAATGAATTAAAAGATACATAGAGATTTGAATAAGAAAAGGGTGAACAANAAAAAGTATTTAAATGCAAGATAAAAATAGGTATTTTTATTTTGTATTTGCTTTTTAAATGCAAGTATTTCAAGTAAATCACATCTCTGATTTTCATAAAGATATATTTTTGTTGATATAGTATGTAAAGTAAAAGGCATTTTAACCACTTTATGGATTTATTACAGGACGTGTCTTCAGTCATCTCAAAAATTTACAACCCGCCTTCTTTGATATGGTTTTGGCGAAACACTAAGATCTCAGTTGGATTACGTACATCCCTTCAAAAGCTGCTAGGTAAGTAATAATGATTTATTTAAATATTAGAAATAGCTTTCAACCAACCAAAACTAGTATGGTTCACATGAATACATATGTATGTGATACAATTTTCAATGAAAATTATTTCTTAATCGAAGCACAAACGGAATAAAAAAATTTTTTTACTACATATTGTTTCAAGGTTAGCTTGTAAGATCAAATAAAGATTACTTTGCAAATTCGGCTACATATTATTAGTAAAATTAACACTAAATATGATTAACAATTTAATAAATAAATACAATAATAGGTTATTTATGTAATTGTTAATTACATTTAGTAGTAATGTTTTTATTAATTTGTACCTGACGTTTAGAAAGTTACATGTTTATTGACTCTTAAAAACCATTAGTCTCTGCCCCGTTTTAGCTTTGATTATGTAAAAAATTCATACAACTAGGGAAAGAAGAAAAAATTCTTTTATTCCGGATACAACGTTTTTTATTTCGACGTTATTTCCGAAAAATGGGTTGCGGTTGTGCTACTGATGTGTTGTTCGTTTTATTGTCGGCTTTGTAGTTCTAAAAATGTAGATTGAAAATGTTAATGTGATTTCAGAACACGTGATTTTTAACTGATTCAGTATCCACGCCATACATTTCAACAAACTATAGCGTTTCCGGCATCTAAATTACACTATTGAGCCTTTAAATGTGGGTATTTTTAAAAAGCAGGAATTTCGTATAAAAGTTCCAGTGGCGCCTACGTCAAAAAAGATTGATATTAATCCTACAATAAGCTGCGTCACCTCCACAAGCAAAAAGATATCTTTTTATAACGTACCCACGTATAGCAGCGATTATTAAACAACAAAATTACCAGAACATCACTGCAGTATCTTAATGAATTAAAAGATACATAGAGATTTGAATAAGAAAAGGGTGAACAAAAATGCTTTTTTTTATTAATTTCATTACCACCATACTTCTGTATAAGCATGTGTTTGCTTCCGGTTCCTTTTAGGTCTTCCCTAGACAAAAATAAAATTTTCGGAGTCTTTCAGCGCCTCTTAGTTATTGCCTAGGTGTTTTTATGGATCTCTCACAGTCTCTGAAAGATAAAATTGTTAATTCAGAGATTCGAGTCTCTCAGAGAGACTGAATGAATAAAACTGAAAAATTGAGAGATTCGAGTCTCTCGTTCAGAGGCGCTGAACGGTTTTTTTAGTCAGTCTCTCGACAGTCTCTCTCAGCGACACAAGAGAGACTCAATGAGAGACGGAGACTCGAGTCTCGCTTTCAGAGACTCTGAGAGACTGAACATCTTTATCTCGGGAAACCCCCTTCTTTAGGTATACAGAAAAGTTATAAATTATTAAAATGGTTTTCTTTTCCTGATATCAAAAAATCAATAGTTATTGGCTTTTTCTAAAATAATGTCATGTTATAGTTTGAATATCTTGAATTTAGCGAATAATTTTTCGACTGTTACTGACACAAATTTATTAATGATTTTATCAGAACAAAATTTTTCATGAAATAAGCAATGGACTTGCCGACTTTTTATAATGCACAGTAGTTCGTAGGCTTTTACGGCCGAGGTTTAATTGATGACGAAAAACTTCTGGGCTTCTGTGCCACTGTCGAATTCTAATTGCAGACGTTTCGTCATGCTTAATATATATAATCATACATCGTGAAGCACTGAAAATGCCATCTATTAAGCTTGGCGAAACGTGTACAATGAAAATTCGACCATGGCAGAAAAGCCCAGAAGCTCTTCATTATCAATTCATGTAATGTATACAACAACTTCACTTAAACAGGCATATGGTAACTTTTTCTCTTAGTTTTCGATAAATGAGGTTTTTTAAGGTCCATATTCCTGCAAATAATGAGTGATATACTGCATAATTTTAAAATTCATTAAACGTGAAACAAGATTAAGTGATTTTGGAACATATTATTCAGGTATTAACGCAGTCTATTCGAAGTAATTAGCTAAATAGAGCAGTTGGCACAAATGCAAGTTTTAATGTGTACGTAACTAGAATTTTGAAATAAATATTTTCTCTGGTTTAATACGTAAACACAATATGACACAAAGCTGTCAGTCAAAGGTTCAATGTCTGGCGAAAGCTTTTTTTTTTATTTAAGCTCCATACAATGACGAATAACTATTTCCAATTGCAGTTGATGTTTGTAATATGCTGTCGAATTGTGAGGATGTTTTCAGTAAATCCGAATTAGTAATAATTTAAAGGACTAAATTAATAATGGAACAAAATTTTTGTGTTTCAACTGAAATCTATTGCACTCTACAATTTGTTTCAACCTTCATGCGATCATTATCGAGAGTGTGACAATATTGTAATGCAACTGATAATGACCGCATATCGTACAGTACAATAAATTTTTGTTGAAATATTCAAACATTTTATTTCCAGTTGTTCAACATATTTCATCTGTTTGGGTTATTTGAAAGAATATCATTCAGTCATTTTTATTTGCGAGCATAAGAGTAATAACAGTAATAATAATGACAACCAAAGATGTTCTTGATTTTTCACTGTTTGTCTTGGTCCTTACTATGAGCCAGAGTATATTTACAAACTTAAGGAATCTTATCAATTGAAAATAAAGAGAATTTCATAAGGATATTGATCTTTAAGCAGGTAATTTGACCGATTTCTTGAAATTGAAAGGGGTCATACTAAAAGTCGTTTTTACAGCAGCTCTATCAACCATATGAAAAATGAAATGTTACTAAGTTATAAAGTTTTACGATTTTTTACACATTTTAAGACTTATTACCAAAACTTTTACTAATTTTTAGATATTTTAAAATTTACTACCCAAAATATTATTGTAAACAAACTATTCCAAAGTCGTCCGAAATTTACCAATCATGCTGCACTTGGGAGTGCAAAAAAAACTTCTTTGAGTTTTTCATTAGGAGGGCATTCTTTGAGTTTTTCATTAGGATCCAACTTCAAAGTTAGTAGATAATCAATTGCATCTGAAAAAGCTTAAAGAATAAGGAATCAATCCATTCATTTTGTATAATTGTCATACTTACTTACTTTCGAGTACCTAATACTGGGCGATATTTCAAGAACATACAAAAAATAATCATCAATAACACTTAAGACCGTCTATTTCTAATTTTAATGATAATGATCTTTTATTTATTGACTTTTAGAAAAGTATCAATTTAATGTTCTCAGTTGGTAGAATATTAATTTCTTTTACAATCATGTGCTTTTAATAACAAGTCTTAAAATTATCGTTACTTCTAGCTTTCAAGGAATAGGTCAAATTTTCCGTCACCCGGTATGAACAAGTTTCCTTTCCTAAATTCGTCTAATCATTGATAACAAATTCAAATAGGACAGAATCAGAATTATGTGGCTCTTAGTTACCCCTTAACAGCTAAATATGTGTAGGTAGGTAATTAATCGCAGAAAATAATAAAACTGGACAGTACAAAACAAACACCAAGAACAAGATCAAGAGCAAGTTCCTATATCCCCACTTTAAGACCAATATAACATTTATGTTAATCTTCCCTTTACTCGCCATATTAAATAATATGGTCTACCTTCAACAGGAACAAATCATTGTTTAACGAGGCAATTTATATTTACGGGACAATTAGTAATTTATTCACTTACCCTGTTTAAGTTTAATGATCCGTGTGTAACGCACAACGTTGGAAGCGTCAATTTTAGGGAGGACGATTACAAGCGTTACTAAGACGATAATCGTAAAAAATAAATTACACACCGAAAAGGCCATACTTTCAATTTAGTCGGGTTCGTTCTTTTAAAACAACATTTCTCTATCGTCGTCACTTTCGATTACGTTCGTTTATTTTTCGATCCATTGTCTCGAGAACGAGTGTAGTTAATTTTGAGGACCTTCGTGCCTACGGGAGATAGTTTTATCGGAAAATGAGGGGTTTGTCGAGCGACAGAATTAATGTTTGCAGAGGACAGACGGGACACCCTGTCTTAGTTATCTAAACGGTAATTACTTGTAAGCAAATAGTGATTCAAGTCCTTGGGGGTGATGAAGATATCACGTGAACCCAGTTAGAGTTCTAATACGAACATGGTAATTATCTACAATTTTGAATCCTGTGCAAACAAAATGTTGACAACAAGAAAATTCGCTTTCACATGAAACTCCAAACTTTTTCTTATGCTATTATTTCTTTTTTGGACACAATTTCTCACACAACTTTAGAGTAGTTAAATTCGGAAACACTACACCAAGTCTAGCATAAACGTTTTGATTAATGTACCTTTTTGTCGTAATATGAATAACTAGTACGACTTTTTAAATGATATTTCGAAAATTCCAACAAACAAGAGTTTCAACCCGTGCCCATGCTATTTGGTGTTAGGCAAACGCGTTCCGCCGAACTGAGGCTGCTCAATCCGAAACAATCACCTAAGGTACGTAATAACGCAAATAGAACATGCCTCTATCTATTTTTGGTGACTTTCGGAAGTGTAAATATTCGGGACGTATGTCGTAGATTGGTGGTTCAAAAATAGAATCAAAACACTCGTACGTATCTATAAATACTTGTAATGCTTCAATTCTTCCAAGGAGCTGCGTTGCCAAATTGGATCCAATAACTTTTTTATATAACGCAGAATTCAAACCATGGTCTTCTCTGCTAAGCATCTTCTGCGAAAACGAGCAATTTTTTCTCATTTTTCTTGACACCATAAAGTGTGATTCCGACTCAAGCACCCAGGATTCCCTTCAAACTTGTAATCACGGGAATCGAATTTCGAAGAATTTTCCCGGTGTTTAAGTTTCCTACCCCTAAATCAGTCCCGAATACTCATAATTAAAATATTACAATTAATAAATTCTTCTAGGCAACGGGAAATATCCTACAGTTTTTAATTCCCTTGCAAGAGTTAAAATTAACTATTGACTTTGATTTCTTCACAGCTCGAAGAGATGGACCTGAGTATTTGATATTAATACTAAAAAGGGCTCTTGATAGACAGACAGACAGACAGACAAGCGGTCTACGAAGTGATTCTATAAGGGTTTCTTTTTTCTTTTCGAGATAAGGAACCCTAAAAAGCAAAAAAAAATAAATCTTCGGATTTGAAAAGCACTTCAGATCAAAACTGAAGGACCATTTAGAATTTTTCGTTAACTAAATTTTTATGTATGTTAATAAAACCATTTTCTCATTTGTATAAGTATAATTCTTGCACATTTACCTTAATGGTCCAGTCAAATTAGGGAAATGGCTGAAGAGTACCTTATAATGGAGAAAATTATTGAAACACATAGGAGGGAGAAAATCCTCAAAAACAATTGCAAATTCGATCATCTCGCGAAATACAAAAGATATGGAAACAAACTTTCAATAAAAGTTCCTCACAATGCCATTTTGCAAAAACAAACAAAAGTTCTGTGCGCCCAATGGCAAAAAGGCCTCAAAATTAGTAGAAGTTTTTAAAAAATTCAAAATAATTATTGAAAATTTAATATTGATAACTTAATGGATTCATAACTTATCTTAATTTGTTAACTATCTTTTCAGTAAAAAAAAATTTCTTTTATGTATAACTCCGTTAAAAATTGTCCAAATGCGTACCTTTCGCATCAAAATTTGTATCAGCCTAAACAGAACAAATTCGCGATTTACATTTTCGTTTGGACAATTTTTAATGGAGTTATAGCGGTTTAAACATTTAACTGTTTAAAAAAACAATGAAATAATAGATAAAGAAAAAAAATTCTCTGAAAAGATAGTTTAACCGATTAATAATGTATATTTTTAATAATTATTTTGCAAAATGGCATTCTGAAAAGCTTTTATTGAAAGTTTTTTCATTTCTTTCATATTTCGCGTGATAATCAAATTTGCAATTGTTTTTGCGGATTTGTCTTCCCCCCTCCTAAGCCAGGCAAATAATTTTCATATTAAATATTCTTGCTCCTCACGAAATTTCCGATAAAATGACCCGTGTTTCAATAATTTTCTCCATTAAAAGGTACCCTTCAGCCATTTCCCTCATTTGACTCGACTATAAGGACTACAAGGAAACTGATGGTGTTTGAATGTCCGCGGTCCCTATTGTCAGACTTGGCAACGAAGTTCGTTCGCGATATTCCTGTCTAATTTTGCTTTTTCGTATCCCGACAAAGACATCCGAAACAGATGTTGTAGAGAACCGGTCGGCATGCACAACGTGAGCTGCTCAGGAAGCTCCTTGCATTCTAACCCCATTTCATGGCGCAGGGCATCATCGTATAGCAAGTAGTTATGCTGTGACACTGCATAAGGTACAAAATAAATTGCCCGAGAGCTACTTACTAGAAGTTATTAACGTTAATGGCCCTTCCGTGAACTTTGATGAAATTCTTGTTACCTACAGCAGTAGCTTAGGTACGTTTCCCTAGTAAATGAAGGTGTCTTCAGGGAGGATCGCCAGGAATTGAGGGGACCTTCAGTCTTTTAATGGATGGTTTCCATTAAGATTAATCTATAACGAGCCATACATTACTTAGCATTCTCCTGTTAATTTTACCTACTAAAGCTGTAAATAATATGAAAATTAACTCTTATGTCTCGTATACTTTATGTTGGGAACTGACATAAAACAGTGGTCTAAATAATATAGCTACTTTAGGTTTGCCGTTTATTCTGCATTTCACTTTCGATATTTACAAAAAAATTCCTGTTAGTATTTGATTGATACGGCGGAGGACCTTTGTGTGAGGATTAATTGTTCGGCGCGAAACCCTTCAGTATTAAATTATTATTATGCAGTGGAAGTCTTTCTTGTCCTACAATATTTTTCTGCATCTAAGCTGTAGGAGTCACTTCTGGTAGGATTAAACCAGCGAAACTATTTGTCAGCTGTTCTAAGGATTATTTACAAGATGTTATACCTACCCTTCAATATTGAATTATTATTTTTCGAGGGAAGTTGTTCTTGTCTCATAATCATTTTTTGTATCTGAACTCCAAGAAACATTTTAAGTAGGATAATGCCATGAAATAATTTAAAGGTTATTTATAGGGTGTGAAATCCCTCAATATTAAATTACTACTTTTCAGCAAAGGTCTTTCTTGTCCCACAATCATTTTCTGTATCTTTTTAATTTGTTCATGAAACATTAAAAATACTTGCATACAACTTTTCCTAGTTTTTACCAGCTGTCTCTTTCTAAAGATTGAATCTCTATTATAATCGTACTTCAAGCGTTGTAATGGTTAAAAATAACAATGTTTTTTAATTTCTAAAATGAAGATTATCCATAATAATTTGTTGGATTGTTTTTATTTGGTTTAAAGATTAATTGCTTCTTTGAAAAACAGGGTGTTGGTAATACCATGCGTGGAAAAGGTTTGAAATGGGGAACTATTGAGAATGTGAACAAACGAAAGGTCAATAATAAAAAGGAAAGATGGGATGCTGGAGGTTTGGAAATGCAAAGATCTGTTCAGGATAGGAAGAAGTAGAGGTGACTGCCCAATTGTGATAACGAAAATAAATATTTAATGAGGGTTTACTCAGTTTCTTTAAATGTGGTAAATCACTGACTAGTTTTTGCTGTTTAATTACTTCATAAATTCACATTTCACGATCATGTCGTTATAATGTGAGGTGTGATGTCCATGGAAAAAGCCAGCATAAACTAGGGTACATGTAGTTTTTGTGATTGAAAATTAACGGTGACAGTTAAGCTTCGGTGAGGTTTTCACATTTGATTTTTGTACTCAAAATTTTGCTATCATTTTTGATTTGTTTTCTTCCTTCTATGGATATAAGTTGTATTGAAATAAATGATAATTTTTGTTTAAAATTCGGGAGAATTAATGTAAGAAACATTAGTACCTATATTATTTCACAATTAAGAAACGTTGTTAATGGTACAAGGCTTTACATGTTGAAAAAACTCCATAATCAATTAAGGGAAACGAAAGTAAAGTTTCAAAAAATATATAGCGAATATCATCACCTTAAGAAACCAATGTTTTGGTGAAACAATTGATGTGAACTATTAATATATATATATATTTGAAACTTTACTTTCGTTTGCTTTAATTAAGTAAAGTTGGTTTAGTGATTATTTTGAATTTAAGATTAATTGTTATTTTACACGGTTTTATTTATGATATGGAAAAATCGTTCTACAATTCACCTCATTTTATCATTTGATTAGTGTTTAAAGGGTGAAAAGATTAATTATTTTTTCAGTTGTGAAAACAAAAGTGTTTGAAGCTTAGCTCTCACAGCACATTGAAGCTGCGCGAGAGGTATAAGAGAACGGCTAGTTGGTTACATAGACGGTAATAGGGTTATATCTCGAAGGTTATTGTACTGCCCGTACACTGAGTGGCCATAGGTGTACGCAGGGTTCAGGAAGTAGCTGGAGAGATATGCCTAGACGTCGTATATTACTAATCATCCGGCTGGGCCAGGCTAACGCTCTTTATCGGTTCATCTTCAGCTACCTACAGCTTTCAGTTGCGTTCATGCGTAATATGGAAGTTGTAGGTGGTTGCGGATTAATCGATATATGGGGGGCCCTTGGTTACTGGGATGGTTTTGCTTTTTTTTTTCATAAAAAATTTCAAGTTTTTACACAGTAATTAAGCAAGCCTTTAAATTATAGTAAAAAATTGTCAGGAGTGTTCCAGTTGTATTCCAATTTGTCCTAGGCGATGATTAATTTGTATTATCAAACTATTAAAATCAAAAAGTTTTTCCTAACTCGTCAATTTTCGCATTTTTAGATAGCTACTATAACCTACATTCTTAACAGTTACGAACACTATTCTAATCAAAGTCTTCCTCTACCCCTTTTAACCCTTGTTGCTGTTTGTAATATCTTACTAATTTTGCGTTTAAATAATACCGTTTTATTTCTACGTTTTTACATATACATATTACTCTGATATTTCCAAAACTCTCGGTTAAAAATTAATCGTTGTTGGTCGTCCTGATGGTTTTTTTGTTATCGAATTTGTATGAATCAGTGACCTTGTCTATCTGACTAGAAAAGTATGCCTAATATAAGTGTATTCGTTCTCGTACTAAAATATTACGAATGTTATCTTACGAATTATCTTCATTTGTATATAAAATTTTAATAACCTTGTTTTAAAAATTACATCCGGAACTTTATTAATAAACATCTACACAGTACATTTCTTTGTTTGAAAATCTAACAGTGATAAAGTCATCTTGCTTAATATTCTCTTGTACAAAGGGAATCCGTTTGTATCGTGTTTTTCTGTGCTAAGGCACTTTTTTGAAATAATAGTTACAGTTTGTCTTTAATTTGTTATAAAGGATTTTTATACTATTCTTGGATTTTAATTAGTCGTAATTTAAGTTTAATGAAAATACAGGTTAGTGTTTTATTTGATTGATATATGGTAATTTACATAAGTATTTATTCGATTAGATACCTTACAAAAAGCTCTTTTCTAACGTGTCTTCTTGACATCAAGGAGAATTTCGTGGGTATGGGTACTTCTGATGTATCGAAAAATAATATGGTATTCTGAAATTCTTTAACGTTCAAAAAATTGCACTTTTCATCTTTGTGATCAGAATTATCGCAAAAAGAGAAGCTTTTATAAAGTTTATTTTAGACTTATCAACCATACAGTTGTTTTGTAACGGTTATTTAAAATAATATATGATTGTTTAAATAATTGATTGTTTTGGAGGCTTTGATGACTAAGAATTAATTTCGTTGCAGTTGTTTGGGGAAGAAGTGTTGCAGATAACGATCTAAGGGGCCTCGTCGTGCTGATTATTACAATGGTGAGCGTCTTGTATTATCTATTTAGCATTTTCTGTATCTTTTTAATTTGTTCATGAAACATTAAAAATACTTGCATACAACTTTTCCTAGTTTTTACCAGCTGTCTCTTTCTAAAGATTGAATCTCTATTATAATCGTACTTCAAGCGTTGTAATGGTTAAAAATAACAATGTTTTTTAATTTCTAAAATGAAGATTATCCATAATAATTTGTTGGATTGTTTTTATTTGGTTTAAAGATTAATTGCTTCTTTGAAAAACAGGGTGTTGGTAATACCATGCGTGGAAAAGGTTTGAAATGGGGAACTATTGAGAATGTGAACAAACGAAAGGTCAATAATAAAAAGGAAAGATGGGATGCTGGAGGTTTGGAAATGCAAAGATCTGTTCAGGATAGGAAGAAGTAGAGGTGACTGCCCAATTGTGATAACGAAAATAAATATTTAATGAGGGTTTACTCAGTTTCTTTAAATGTGGTAAATCACTGACTAGTTTTTGCTGTTTAATTACTTCATAAATTCACATTTCAAAGAGGAATTTTTTAAATAATATTTGTAAACTGTAAAATTTATCTGATTACAATTTTTATTATAGATGGACCATTGCAGGGGTTAGTTTTACAAGTTCAACAATAGATATTCTTCTTTTGATAGGTAAGTTTATTTATAGTGTTAGATTTATTGTTGGATGACATTTTGTTAAGTATACTACTTTAGCCTTTCCTTCAGTATATATCTTTCCAATTGTAAATTCAAATACATACACAATTTGTGAAAAATAAACTAATTGACATACATTTTAATAATTACTTGATTGTTATAGTTGCTTGAGAAAGAAGAAAGAGACGCAAGAAAGGAAGTAGGAGATCGGGGTAGGATGAAAGGACGCAGGAGACTGATATTGGATTGGTGAGTTTCTAATCGTTCACTTAATTGTTAATAAATGTTGGTAATTTGATCTTATTTTTAATTTTTAATATTGAATTTCCTAGAAACCAGAATTTTCCATTTATACATGTGCTTTAAGCTTTGTAATAACTTACAACAACCATCCATGCTTTTTATTAACTTGTTCTGAAATTATACTTAAGTAAATTTTTGAAAAGTTTAGTATTTTTGTAGTATTTTACTTTGATAATTTAAAAACATAACTGACTTACGGATTTTAATAATTCATTGATGATATTGTTATAGTTGCTTGAGAAAGAAGAGAGAGACGCTAGAAAGCAAGCAGGAGATTGGGGAAGGATAAAAGGAAGCAGGAGACTGAGGTTGGAACGGTGAGTTTGTAATCGTTCAATTGTTCATAAATGTTGGTAAATTTTTTAAAAGTTTAGTGTTTTCGTAGTATTTCACTGTAATAATTTAAAATTTCCATGATTTAAATAAATTATTTGGCCTCAAACAAGCGAGATTGTGTCTGTAATTTTTTTTATCCCATTTGAAAAAATAAACTATGGACTTACTGAATTTCTCTTTTTTCTGTAACTCTTTTAGGCCATATCTCTAATATAAGCAAATTACTGCATCGAAAAGTAACTTCTATTTTTACAAAATCGAGAAAAATTCATTGCCTCGACTAGTACTTTTACAGAGCTCAAAGCTTTTATTTCGTAACTGAAGTGCATTCTATGTACTGAAGCCCACCCTTTCTGTTAGTTAAGACGTGCTTTGAATCGGATCACAAGAAAGTGAGATGTAGCATTGCAAATAAGTGACGTCTGCCTTTGCAAGATCGAGAAAAATTCAGTATTTTGCAGACATTTTTGACTGGTCTGTAAATTGTATTTGACGGTTTGGAAAAGGCACCGTATTAAGTTTCAATATTTAAACGCTTTTATTGAGCTAAATTAGCGTAAAAAACTTCACTCCTTGTAGGTACATTTTGAGAGACTAGATTTTTTATTTTGACATTGCATACAGGAAATTAAATAAGAAATAAATTCAGTAATTATTCAGTTGATATTCATTGTTTGGAATGTCTCAAATAGATATAGCAACTTAAATTTTAGCTAGTGGTTTCAATTTATTTTTATTTTCTTAAGTCACACATTAAAAAAGGAAAATAAAATACATTCCTTGGACTCAATTAAAATAATAAATACCTACAACATATTGTAAACTAACGAACTTCTTTATTAACCTAGTTTACCCTATCTTTTCCTCACTTGCTCGAGATGTGTTAACTTAAATGCAAAAAAGGCAGTTACACTTACAATTTCCCTTTTATATTTACACCATGTACAGATAATTCCCATTGCATAAACACTTTTCCTTTTTATTTGAATAATCATATCTTGAATTTTCTGCTTCTTGCATTGAAATCTCCTACAATTAATATCTTACATACATTTTAATATGTCCTTCTACTAATCCAAACCTTTTCTTTTTTAGTTTATTCAAACATACAAGGAAAATTACCATTTTCCGTTTTGCCATTATAATTTCCTTATTACGTGAATACCTCCATTTCCATTGAAACCTCCTTTGCCCTATCTTTTCTTCCTGTCCTAACGGCATTTGCAATTGTCCAATTACAATTGTCATCCAGAATATTTTCCATTTTCCCTGTCTTTATATTCCGACTAAGTTTCAGATAACAAAATTGCTTCTAATTTTTTGACAAAATCCCCAAAACTCCTTGCTTTTTCTTTACACCTGCCAGTATTCATTTCCCTTATTTACAATATCTTTGTTGTCTGTTCTATACTTCCTACCTTTGCCCCAAATAACTTTTTTTTCACATTCTAAATTTCCACAATTTTTCACATCAAGTTTTACCTTCTATTCCATCAATTTCAACCCTTTAGTCCATTGACCACCGCTCCAAACCAGAAACCATAATGTTCATATTCTTTTTTTATTTATCCTTCTCATTTCTCTCCCCAAGCTCATAATCCTCTGATCCTGTTCCACTATTTTCTTTTTTTTTTAATCTTCCTTATTCTTTTAAGCATCCCTCATTTCCATTGCATCATTTTTTTCAATTTTTCTTTCTTTCTCTCTCTCTCTTTACATCATAAAATCGCCATATACAGACAAGTCGTAATTAACGCTTTTTGTTTCACACTGGTAAAATTTAAACAATTTTTAATATTTCAATTTTAAGATTCTCTTTCTTAATTTTTTTCAAATGTAGTACATTGAAATCAAAACTTTCTACAGTTGGATACTCAACAAAAATTAGGTACTTACTATTTAAAAGATAAGGGTTGTTATTTAAAAAAAAAAACATGACGTAACACGAACAGAAAAAGACATCAATAAACTAAAATTAGACTGAAAATATTTACTGAAGTTTAAATAAATGGCTATACCCAAAAGGAACAAAAATAATATCAACGGAATTACTGAACTTATGTGTTACTTAATTTCCACACTGTATATTCTTATATTTAAACAAATTTTAAATTGGGTCTCAAGTAAGGGGGTTGTAGTGTGGCAGACTGACGCATTTATATTACGTTAAAAACAAATCAATATTGACCAATCTAAAACTTCTGTATGCTATATCGGGCATTTTATGTACTGAAGTGTGTTCATTCGGACGCCACAAACAGATTTTCAAACGTATTTAAAATAAATTAGTTACGGCGTTGTTTAATAAGGGTTTAATTTTTAATCTACTTATAATTAGCTTGTGCCAGACGTTATATAAAGTTAACTTTAACTTATATCTTTGCCATATACACAGTAGCTTATCAATTAGAAACTTTAAAGCTTATGAAGTGCAAAATCATTAAAAAGTTATGCTTGGCATTAAAATGAATATTTGATGTTGTTGCAGCTTAATTGTTTTCCTTTTCCTTCCTGGGGAAGGACTGAGGTCCAGTGGAGCTTTCGTGCTGCATTAAGGATGCAATGATGGATCCTGATCACATCGGTAAGTTTGTTACTGTTTTTCATGATGTATTGGTTATTTTGTAATTTATTATTTATCTTAAGCTATGAAACTGGATGTTTAAATATAATCAATGAAGTCTAGCTCCTACTCGACTTTTGCTCTTTGAATTTTTGATTATTGTTCTTTTTTATTGTTCACAACCGTCACATTTTTCTATTGTTTTTTTGTAGACATTTAAATATAATAATTTTTCCTGACATATTTTCACCCGGAGAAAATGGTTTTTTTTATAATAGTCTGAGTATCTTCTTTTATCTTTTTATAACGATTTTCTTTATTTTTATTTTAAACAGGCATTTGAATTTAATAAATAAAATTAATGTAGCAGTTTCTTAATTTATATCTCAAAATAATGTTTTAAATAAATTTTTATTTTCAATGTCAGGAAACTTTTAAACTTTAAATAATTTGTACTCTGATTGCATAAGTAGTCATTTGTTGTAATTTCTCACAGATAATTTTTGTTTTACATTTTCGTAATTTAGCCCTTTTTATTTTGCCTGTTTATCGTCATAATAGTTGAAAAGCAATTTATTGTTTAGTAATTGCTAACGGTGGAAAACTCAACTAAAACAAATACTAAACTTTAAATATATGAAACCTTGATTACGTAAACAAAATTATCTGTTTGAAATAAAAAGAAGTAGTCCTTAGAAACAATAATGGTGGATATTTTAAAATTTTCTTTTAAATAGATATTTTACATAATGTTAATATACTTTATTAGGTATAAGTCAGCGGTGAACCATCAGAAATCACTGAACCTCCCAAAAAAAATTGCCAAATTAAAACCAGCTGGAATAGATTTATTTCGTTATTGAGAACAAAAAATCTAGATAAAGTTTTGACAGGTAATTTGCTGTTAACAAAAAGTTGTATTGGTTTGTTAGATCATTGATAAAAAAAAATACATTTTGTCAATTGGCAAATTTTTGAAAAATGCGACCTTTTTGAGTTATAATTAATTTAAAGTCCGAAATGCTTAAAATTTCATATCTTCTTAATCTCTATTGAATCTTTTTTAACGTTTCAAGTCTTAAAATGATTGCTAATACCTATATTTTTATCTAGTATGATTTATAATAATGCATCTTTTCATTTTCACCCTGAAATTTTACATCAAAATATCGCAAGATAAAAAAAATAGCAATATTTCGATGAAAAACTTCAGGATGGAAACGAAACGTTGCCTTATTACAAAAAATATTACATTAAAGTTTTCGTTTTGCGTTAAAAAAGGTTTAGTAAAATCTGAGGTGGGACTTTTTGGAAACGTCAACTTTTGGACACATACTTTTGAACTCAAAATCGACAATAACTCGAAATAAGTGCATTTTTCAAAAACTTCCAAGAAAAAACGTATTTATTTCTGATAAATTAACCTAACAAAGGTAAACAGTAAAACGATTTGTTGATATTTCTTCATTTGGCGACTTTGTTAATAATAAACTACACGCTATTTGAACAAAAAAATATTATTCAGGTTATTCATTCCCAATAACGTAACAAATCCATTCCACTTGGTTTCAATCTAGCAAATTTCTTTAGGAGATTTCTTAATATATCATTCTGATGGTTCGCCCCTGACTTATACCTAATAAAGTATATAAAAATATAAAAAAAATTTAAAAAATCCACTATTATCGTTTCTAAGGACTATTTCATTTTATTTCAAACAGATAATTTTGTTTACGTAATCAAATTTTCATATATTTAAAGTTTAGCATTTGTTTTTGCTGAGTCTTTCATAGTTAGCAATTATTCAACAATAAATTACTCTTCAATTGTTATGACAATAAATAGGCAAAATAATAAGCGCTAAATTACAAAAATGTGTTTCACTGAGAAATTAAAAACAATCAGAATAAAGTTCAAAAGTTTCCTGACATTGAAAACAAGAATTTATTTAAAAAAATATTTTGAAATATAAATTAAGAAACTGCTACTTATGCATCTGCTCTGCTAATAATAATTATGTTTTTTTTTTGCAGGACGTCATCACCATCTTCGGCCGTTACTGCATCCATGTGCTGCTCCACCATCTACCAGAGGACTGGACCTCGTTCGGGATTTTCGGTCGGGAGTGTTTCGGGAGTGTCATGGAGCGTCCAAATTCGAATTTGGATGTCTCCATGCCTGCGATCTCGGAATTTTCGACGTCCCGAGACTCGGAAACTTCGGAATTCGGATCTCGGGGTTGCCAAAACGATTAATCCTTCGGGATTAATCTGTTTTGGAGATCCTGAGATTTGGATTTCGAAGTTTCTGAAACTCGGTATCTCGAAACTTCCGAAATTTCAAGCATGGGGACTTCCAGTTCGAATTTGGATGCTCCAAGCGTCTGGGCCTTGTCCCGGACGGTCTTCGAATTAACAAAACCTTTCGCGCTAAACCTGGTAGGCGTGAAAAATTCATTTTTATAAATAAAACACATCGTAAGGTTCTATGTTCTTTTATTTGATCATCCCCCGCCCCCCGGGTCCCCCCCGGCCCTCATTCACACCCCCTCGCGCACATTCACACCCCTCTCATACACACACACACACAACATTCACACCCCTCTCATACACACACACGCGCACACATTCGTACCCCCTCTCATACACGCACACACATACCCACATACTCCCTCTCATACATACACATTCACACCCCTCTCATACGCACACACTCGTACCCCCTCTCATACATACACATTCACACCCCCTTCTCATACATCACATTCCACTCCTCATTCTGATTCGCATCCCCACTCACATCACACCCCTTCTTACTCATTCATTCTTCTCAC
The DNA here is from genome assembly GCF_000699045.2 of Agrilus planipennis. Taxonomy (NCBI): domain Eukaryota; kingdom Metazoa; phylum Arthropoda; class Insecta; order Coleoptera; family Buprestidae; genus Agrilus; species Agrilus planipennis. The sequence goes on along the minus strand of NW_020439063.1, from coordinate 29,649 downwards.
ATTCGTTCGTACATTCTTTCATACCCTTACACGTAATGGTAGAGAATAAGAATGCATGACGGTGAATACGGGTGTGACAATTCACCCTCATGCATCCTCATTCTTACCTCTTTCGCACATTTACAACTGGTCTCATGCATTCATTCTCCTCACTTTACATCCTTCTCATACACACAGGGGTGTGATATTCACCCTAATGCATCCTTTCATACATTCACATTATATTCCACACAAGTACACCCCCTGTCATGCACCCATATCCCTCACGTTCTCGTTCATACGTAATAGTAATTATACCTCTCCCAAGCATTCACACCCCACATACTCTCGTTTATACTCTCTTTCATACCCTCACGTAAACAAGGGTGAGACAGTTCACCCACATTTCATACGTTCATACATTCACACTTTTACACCTCCTGTCACCCATCATTTTCTCCTTTGTACTCTCTTTCATACCCTTACAGAAAGGAATGCATCAGGGTGAACAGAGATGTGACAGTTTACGCTAATGCATCCCCATTCTCTCCTGCTACCTCTGTCTCTCACACATTACTACATACTAATTAATTTCACTCTCCTTTTGTTCATTTCACCTTCACAATATTCATTCACTTTTACATCTTCACTACCCCAGACATTTTTATTCATTCCTTCCAACTTTTCATTACCAGTATCACCCTTACACGTACATACCTATTTCTGTCAAACATTTATCTTTAATCTATCTTTGTCACACATACATTCATACACATTGTATTGTCACCTTCGCACCCTTACACTACGATTAACGCCTTCACCCTATCAATATTCCATTCTCATTCCCAATTCCTTGCACCTCCTTTCATTGAAATTCTTTTCGCCCTCAATCTCTCCCCACAATAAATCCCTTTTTCCCCCTTGTTTATTTACAATACTTAAATATTTGCAAATATTTAAATATGATACTGATCGTGAAATAAATACTTTTAACCTATCATAGTAACGATAAATGTACCTGCACTATATAATACAAATCATAAATATATATCTAATAAAAACTAATACTAAAACTATTACTATCTTATTATAATAATATTACCAAAATATTTCTTAAATACTAAGTTTCAAAAGTGACTTTATTGAATTCTTACTGGACGTTTCTTGTATTTTTTTAAATTATATAAAATTGCTACCCCTAAAGTCCAAACTGAAAGAGATCTAAACAAAGAAATCGAAAATATAACATAAAATCAATTTCACATGTTTATTAACTTGAAGCGTGAATGTAACTCAGTAAATTAATCAAACATGCTTAATTATTTCACATTAAGAAAGACTCTATTAAAAGCAAATAAAAATTTGGAACAAAATAAATATGCAAGTAATTTCTCTCAAAGGAATTAACAAGTAACGCCTGAAAAAATTAATTATACGAAATAAAGGTAGCAATTTAACGCAAAGGTTTCTCAATAAATTCACTTTTTATAACAATAATACAATAAAACTACTGCTCAGCGTAAAGCATAGAACATGGAAAAATGGTCCATTCTCCTGCGCTGTGTGGAAGGCCATGGAACTCTATTATGGTGTAAGGACGCAGGTAGGTAAATTTTCAAAACGAATTTTATCTCCAATTAATCAAGAAAACGCCATTTCCATAGTAAAAGTCCTTAAAGGTTTTATGATTATCTGAAACAAAGAAATATTAATCAACACAAAAAATTATCAAACGTACTAAAAAAAAAGAATTACAAGGTTAAGAATAGAATTGTAACAGCAATATTCTTCAAAAACAAAATCGATCACAAAAATAGAGGCAATTTCGGCTTTAGTATCTAATAAAAATACATTTAAGACTTACCCTCTGCGTAGGGTTGCCCTTATTCCGTCCTGATTAACTCTGCAACAAAAAGAAATAATTTTTATAATGTATACATCAATGAAATTCTTAAAATGCAAAATAGCAGTAAAAGTGGTTTTTATCACATAAACATGGGTATATGGCAGATTGTATACTTCCTAACCACGGATTATTTCTATACCTATAGTATAATTTTATTAATATTTTTATGCGGATATATACATGTATATTATAGTGTACTCTCTCTTTAATGTACAAAATTAGTAGTAATTTACACTATTTATTCAACGCCTACCTTCTATACTGGAAATTTTCCGTAGTGTTTTGAATCCATTTCACTTACTTTTTACTGTAATTATTGTATTCATTACAAAAACATCAAATTGAACTAACTTACTATAACAATAACGAGAAAATCACTCAAATATCGTTAAACAATAACCACGTGAAACTGTAGACAATGATGATATAACGTACTGAACAAATGTGGTGCCAGGCTCGACTGCTAAAGACAATGCTTAGAGGTCATCATTTCCTTGATGAGTTTACGTCATTCATAGATAATGAAACAAATAAACATATACAATATGTACATAATATAGCTCTTCTATTGTAAAAATTTTTATAATTTAATTAAAAGTAAGTTGGATGATTGACTAATAGAAATGAGATTAGATTTTATCAGATTATAAATCAGGATATTACTTTAATTATTACAATAGCGTGGCGTTTCAAATTAATTATTTAAATTTTCACATTCATCTGAAAGGTATATTACTAAATTTTTGTATTTTCTCGTACTAGCTAAAATAATAAAATTAAATAGAGCACCGAAAGATTATTGAAAAAATTATTTAAGAAATTGAAATCTTGAAGTGGTCGAATACCTATTAATTATTACGTATAAGTGCCTTTATCTACTTCATTTTTTAAATATTTAATAATATTTACATGCACAATATAATAAAAAAGAGGACAAAAAAATGCAATCCACTTTTATATTCGTCTTTTGTATACTGATGGTGTGATAAATTCCAGCATTTATGAAAAATATTTTCGAGAATTTTCCATCAGACAGAACTAATAGTTCTTACAAAATAAACTTCTTTTTAATTAACTACTTATTACTTTAAGATATAAATAATAAAGTAAATCTTTGTATTTAAAAAATGAAGAAATATGAGTTATTTTAACAATTCACTCTAAGTAGTTTTGAAAAACGATATAATATCCAAAAGAAAAGAACTAGCAGATAGGTACTTAAAGAAGTATGGTATCGAATATAACGTAAAAATAAATCAAATAAAATTGCGATTCCAGAAAAAAAACTATTTAGAGTAGTAAGAATTGTAAGAAAGCGAAATTTCCACATACTATAAATTTAAGGATATTTAGGAGGTGCTACGAGACAAATAAAAATTTGGAAGAACGTTCCTCATTCAATTCTAAAACTCCTCTAAAAATTACAAATCGTTAAA